>NC_135966.1:7417982-7717982 GCF_053455715.1 Rhinoraja longicauda | reverse complement strand
GGCAGATCTATCTCTCCCTCCTAACCCCATTCTCCTACCTTCTCCCCATAATCTCTGACACCTGTACTAACCAAGAAATAAGTCATTCTCATTCATTGTTCTTCCAAGTAAAAACATACCTGCAATTTGTGCAAGGTTCCCAGTCAATATATCCATGATTTCTGGTATGCCAGGTGTATTTAAGTTTTGGATCAAGATACCATAACATCACTAATTTTTCAAACATGCACATCCAGCCAGTTTTAAACTTTTAAATTGCCATAAATTTAAAACAATATTTCCCGAAACCTCGGTGAAAAACAAAATTGGGGCTCATTTAATAAGAAATGTAAAAAATGTTAACTACCTAACAAACTGTGCCAAATTGCCTTACCTGGTATGCCAGGTGTATTTAAGTTTTGGATCAAGATACCATAACATCACTAATTTTTCGAACATGCACATCCAGCCAGTTTTAAACTTTTCAATTGCCATAAATTGAAAACAAGATTTCCCGAAACCTCGGTGAAAAACAAAATTGGGGCTCATTTAATAAGAAATGTAAAACATGTTTTACATCTCCAAAGACGTACAGGTATGTAGGTTAATTGGCTGGGTAAATGTGAAAATTGTCCCTAGTGGGTGTAGGATAGTGTTAATGTGCGGGGATCACTGGGCGGCACGGACTTGGTGGGCCGAAAAGGCCTGTTTCCGGCTGTATATATATGATATGATATGATATGATATGTTAACTACCTAACAAACTGTGCCAAATTGCCTTACCTTTAAATAATTTGGAAAATTTGAAGCAGACAAGCAGTTATCCAAATTCTGGTGTTACTACAGTACTTTTGATATCTCCAATGTCACATTCCTGAGTTAGACACTATCTCTGCATGGGAATAATTTTCAATAAATATTTTTCATGCAGAACCGAATGTTATTACTGAGACAGTCTCTTTCCTCCCCTACTATGCTCAAGCAAACAATAATTAAAATATAGACAAATAATTCAGTGGTGCAGCTGGTAGAGCTGCTGCCTCACAACGCCAGAGACCCAGTTGTGATTTTAACCTTGGGTGCTGTCTGCGTGGAGTTTGTACGATCTCCCTGTGGCCGTGTGGGTTTCCTCAAGATACTCTGGTTTCCACCCACGTCCCAGAGACATGTGGGGTTTGTGGGTTAAGTGGCCTCTGTAAAATTGGCCCGAGTGTGTAGGGACTGGATGAGAAAATGGGATAACATTGAACCAATGTGAACAGGTGATTGATTTTCAGCATGGACTCAGTGGGCCGGTGTAGGAAAAAAAACTGCAGATGCTGGTTTAAATCGAAGGTAGACACAAAATGCTGGCGTAACTCAGCGGGTCAGGCAGCATCTCAGGAGAGAAGGAATGGTTGACGTTTTGGGTCGAGACCCTTCTTCACACTGAAGAAGTGGGCCAAAGCGTCTGTTTCCATGCTGTATTTCTAAACTAAACTAAAAAAAACAAGTTCAAATCCCATCATGACTGATTAATATTTTGAATTTATAAACTGGCATTAGATTATCATGTTGCACCAACATTTTGTTTTAGGAAAGTAGATTGGTTATTCTTACCCTGTCATTAAAAAAGATTCCATCGATTGCCATCTCAGGCCACTCAATGATCAAAGCATCTAAAAGCCTGCAACAATAGTCATTTGTCAACAAGCAAGACCAATGGCCAAAAATGAATAATTAATGAAAACACAAACAATGGAATACTACACCATTGAATCCATCAAATCAAATCAAGTGGCCAATTATTCAAAAACACCTTATAAAGAGGTTCCTGGATTGCACTCTGCAGCTCTGATGCTATTGGTCTGTGTATTATCTTCAAGCGCTTCACTTGAGATGAAAAGCAATAAGTCATACCACTGAACCTTGAATTATATTCTCTCCTTTATTAGGAAGACTTTCAATTTGTACCACCTCATGTTGCAAAGGTGAGAGTGACAAATAAAAACAATTAAACAAAACCGAGGTTTGCAATTCCATAACCACTTTGCCACTCTATCTTTTAATGCCTAAAAGATAATGGCCAATCATACATTCAATCAATAAACAATGCCCTGGTTAATTATTTTGTATAGACTTAATTTTAACAAGGAGGAGTAGAAAGGATTTAATTCCTGGGTGTACTATTCCAATTTAATAAATTTATTTAAACTGCAAAGAGTGCAGAGATTGACGAGGACCTGAGCTACAGGGAGAGATTGGGCAGGCATAGAAACATAGAAAATAGGTGCAGGAGGAGGCCATTCGGCCCTCCAGCACCACCATTCATTGTGATCATGGCTGATCGTCCCCAATCAATAACCCGTGCCTGCCTTCTCCCCATATCCCTCGATTCCACTAGCCCCAAGAGCTCTATCTAACTCACTCTTAAATCCATCCAGTGATTTGGCTTCCACTGCCCTTTGTGGCAGAGAATTCCACAAATTCACAACTCTCTGGGTGAAAATGTTTTTTCTCACCTCAGTTTTAAATGGCCTCCCCTTTATTCTAAGACTGTGTCCCCTGGTTCTGGACTCGCCCAACATTGGGAACATTTTTCCTGCATCTAGCCTATCCAGTCCTTTTATAATTTTATATGTTTCTATAAGATTCCCTGTCATCCTTCTAAACTCCAGTGAATACAAGCCTAGTCTTTTCAATCTTTCCTCATATGACAGTCCCGCCATCCCAGGGATCAATCTCGTGAACCTACGCGGCACTGCCTCAATTGCAAGGATGTCCTTCCTCAAATTAGGAGACTAAAACTGTACACAATACTCCAGATGTGGTCTTACCAGGGCCCTATATAACTGCAGAAGAACCTCTTTACTCCTATAATCTTCTCAAATACCAGGAAGCAGTAAAGTCTGCGAGAGCATAATACTTTTCCGACCTTATCTCCAAAATTCTCATAATTCCAAGGTCCTATTTAGCACTATTACCTCTGACTAAGTGCGAAGAATTCTCTAAATATTTCACTAGCAAAGTTGAGAACATTAGAATGAATATTTCCCCTCCCACCCGTGACCTAGCTATCTCACTGGTCTGTTCATCTAAATTGGACTGTTTCCAACCCGTCACTCTATCCTCCCTTGCAAAGCTTGTCTCCACTAAGAAACCTGCAACCTGCCCCGTTGACACTGTCCCCACTGCCCTTCTGAAGGATGGAATTGCAATAGCCGGTCCTAGCATCCTCTCTATCATCAACAGTTCTCTGGCCACTGGCACTGTTCCAACCTGTCTCAAGCACGCGGTGGTCCAGTCCCTCCTGAAAAAGCCTAACCTAGACCCCACCTTGCCTAGCAACTACAGACCCATTTCCAAACTGCCATTCCTGTCAAAAGTCATTGAAAAGGTAATTCTAAGTCAATTACTGCCTTACCTACACCAAAATACCATCCTGGAAAGTTTCCAGTCAGGTTTCAGGACCCACCACAGCACAGAGTCTGCCTTGTTGAAGGTACACAACGACCTGCTTCTCGCCATCGATACCGGCGACTGTGCAATCTTGCTCCTTCTCGACCTCAGCACAGCGTTCGATACAGTGGACCACACCATCCTTATTGACCGTCTCCGGTACAGGGTTGGCGTTGATGGCACTGCCCTGAGCTGGTTCGTTTCCTACCTCAAAAATAGGAGTTTCTCCATCAACATAGGCAATTATTCCTCTTCCCCAGCTAGCCTCTCCTGCGGGGTTCCACAAGGCTCCATCCCAGTCCCCATTCTCTGTACATGCTCCCCCTCGGCCAAATCATTCAAAGGTACGGCATTTATTTTCACTACTACGTGGATGACACACAGCTTTATCTCCCCCTGAAACCCAACAACCGGTCAAATTTGATCAGCCTCATTCACTGCCTTGAGGACATAAAATGTTGGATGGCACAGAACTTCCTTCAACTAAACTAGAGCAAGTCAATAGACAATAGACAATAGACAATAGGTGCAGGAGTAGGCCATTCAGCCCTTCGAGCCAGCACCGCCATTCAATGCGATCATGGCTGATCACTCACAATCAGTACCCCGTTCCTGCCTTCTCCCCATACCCCCTCACTCCGCTATCCTTAAGAGCTCTATCCAGCTCTCTCTTGAAAGCATCCAACGAACTGGCCTCCACTGCCTTCTGAGGCAGAGAATTCCACACCTTCACCACTCTCTGACTGAAAAAAGTCTGTCATCCTATTTCCCCCCCCCCCCCCCGCATTCACTTCCTCCCGCCTAGACTACTGCAACTCCCTATACACTGGGATCAGCCAATCATCCCTGTCCCGCGTGCAATTGGTCCAAAACGCCGCAGCGAGACTCCTGACGGGTGCCCGTAAAAGGGACCACATCACCCGATTCTGGCCTCTCTCCACTGACTCCCAGTACGGTACAGAATCAACTTCAAGCTCCTCCTAATCACATACAAAACCCTAAACGGGCTTGCCCCCCCCCCCCATATCAAAAATCTTCTAACCCACCACTATATCTCCAGGTCCCTCAGGTCGGCCGATTTGGGGCTACTGACTATCCCGCGGTCTAGGCTTAAGCTCAGGGTTGACCGTGCTTTTGCGGTTGCAGCTCCTAGACTGTGGAACTGCGTCCCTCTCCCCATCAGAACTGCCCCCTCCATCGACTCCTTTAAGTCCAGGTTCAAAACCTATTTCTACTCCCTAGCGTTTGAGGCCCTCTGAGGGGGCGCTGTGAACTGTTTATGTATGTGTTGTTATGTTTGTGTGCCGTTATGTTTGTGTGCCATTGTATGTTCGTTTCTTAGTACCTGAACTGATGTACAGCACTTTGGTCAACATGGGTTGTTTTTAAATGTGCTATACAAATAAAATTGACTTGACTTGACTTGACTATACTGAAATCCTTTTGTTATGAAGGCCAGCGTTCCATTAGCTGTCTTCACTGCCTGCTGTACCTGCACACCAACTTTCAGTGACTGGTGTACAAGGACACCCAGGTCTCGCAGCACCTCCCCCTTAACTCACCTAACTCCATTGAGAAAATAATCTGCCTCCTTGTTTTTGCCGCCAAAGTGGATAACCTCACATTTATCTATATTATACTGCACCTGCATCGCATCTACCCACTCACTCAACCTGTCCAGGTCACCCTGCAATCTCCTAACATCCTCATCACAGTTTACACTGCCACCCAGCTTTGCGTCATCCGCAAACTTGCTAGTGTTGCTTCTAATTCCCTTAGGCTTGGACTTTATTCTTTGGAATGCAGAAGAATGAGGGGTGAACGTAGAAGGGTGTATAAGGGGAATAGATAAGGTAAATTCACAGACTTTTACCCACAGTAAGGAAATCAAGAACCAGAAGACATAGGTTTAAGGTGAGAGAGGCAAGATTCAATAGGAACCTGAGGGGCAGCTTTTTCCACACAGAGCGTGGTAGGTATGTGGAATGAGCTGCCAAAGGAGGAATTTGAGACAAGTACTATAAGAACATTGGCAAGACATTTGGACAGGTGCAGTGCACTCCATATTGTTTGGACAAAGACCCATCATTTATTTATTTGCCTCTGTACTCTACAATTTGAGATTTGTAATAGTAAAAAAATCACATGTGGTGAGAGTGCACATTGTCAGATTTTAATAAAGGCAATTTTCACACATTTTGGTTTCACCATGTAGAAATCACAGCAGTATTTATACATAATCCCCACATTTCAGGGCACCATAATGTTTGGGACACAGCAATGTCATGTAAATGAAAGCAGTCATGTTTAGTATTTTGTTGCGTATCCTTTGCATGTAATGACTGCTTGAAGTCTGCGATTCATGGACATCACCAGTTGCTGGGTGTCTTCTCTGGTGATGCTCTGCCAGGCCTGTATCGCAGCCACCTTTAGCTTATGCGTGTTTTGGTCCCTTTCAGCATTCTCTCCAGCATATAAAAGGTATGCTTAATTGAGTTCAGATCAGATGATTGATTTGGCCACTCAAGAATTGACGATTTTTTAGTTTGAAAAGTTTGTTGCTTGAGCAGTATTTTTGGGATCATCGTCTTGCTGTAGAATGAACCGCTGGCCAATGAGTTTTGAGGCATTTGTTTGAACTTGAGCAGATTGTCTATACACTTCAGAATTCATTATGCTATTACCATCAGCAGTTGTATCATCAATGAAGATAAGTGAGCCAGTACCTTCAGCAGCCATACATGCCCAGGCCATAACACCCCCACCACCGTGTTTCACAGATGAGGTGGATTCTTTGGATCTTGGGTAGTTCCTTCTCTCAACCATACTTTGCTCTTGCCATCACTCTGATATAAGTTAATCTTCGTCTCATCTGTCCACAAGACCTTTTTTTCCAGAACGGTAGTTGCTTTTTTAAGTACTTCTTGGCAAACTGTAACCTGGCAATCCTATTTTTGCGGCTAACCAGTGGTTTGCATCTTGCAGTGTAGCTTCTGTATTTTGGTTCATGAAGTCTTCTGCGGACAGTGGTCATTGACAAATCCACACCTGACTCCTGAAGAGTGTTTCTGATCTGTCGGACAGGCGTTTGGAGATTTTTCTTTATTGTAGAGAGAATTCTTCTCTTATCAGCTGTGGAGGTCTTCCTTGGCCTGCCAGTCCCTTTGCGATTAGTAAGCTCACCAGTGCTCTCTTTCTTCTTAATGATGTTCCAAACAGTTGATTTTTGGTAAGCCTAAGCTTTGGCTGATGTCTCTAACAGTTTTATTCTTGTTTCTGTCTCATAATGGCTTCTCTGACTTTCATTGGCACAACTTTGGTCCTCATGTTGATAAACAGCAATAAAAGTTTTCAAAGGTGATGGAAGGACTGGAGGAAAGCCTGGGTGCTGAGAGCTCTTTGATACCTGCATTAAGGGGGCATTCAAACACACCTGAGCAATTACAAACACCTGTGAAGCCATGTGTCCCAAACATTATGGTGTCCTGAAATGGGGAACTATGTATAAACACTGCTGTAATTTCCACATGGTGAAACCAAAATGCATAAAAATGGTCTTTCTTAAAATCTGACAATGTGCACTTGAACCACATGTGACTTTTTTCTATTACTAATCTCAAATTGTGGAGTACAGAGGCAAATAAATAAATGATGGGTCTTTGTCCCAAACATTATGGAGGGCAGTGTATATTGGTAGGAAAGGTTTAGTGGGAAATGGACCAAACACAGACAGGTGGGACTAGGTAGATGGGACATCTTGGTCAGCATGGGCAGGTTGGTCCGAAGGGACTGATTCTGTGCTCTATGGGTTTATTTTTACTCATATTGAGTGAGGGTTGATGAGAAGGCTGTGCTCACGTTTTGTTGAAATGAACAGACAACCAAACTTCATATCTTGAGATGATATCACAAAGTTTTTGGATGCCATCTAGCCATTCTAGACTGGGTATTGAGTAATGAGGAAGGGTTAGTTAGCAGTCTTGTTGTGCGAGGCCCCTTGGGCAAGAGTGATCATAATATGGTAGAGTTCTTCATTAGGATGGAGAGTGACAAAGTCGATACAGAAACAAGTGTTCTGAACTTAAAGAAAGGTAACTTTGAGGGTATGAGGCGTGAATTGTCCAAGATAGACCGGCGATTGATGCTGAAAGGGTTGACGGTGGACATGCAATGGAAGGCATTTAAAGGTCGCATGGATGAACTACAACAAGTGTTCATCCCAGTTTGGCAAAAGAACAAACCAGGAAAGGTAGTGCATCCGTGGCTAACAAGGAAAATCAAGGATAGTATTAAAACAAAAGATGAAGCATACAGATTAGCCAGAAAAAGTAGCATACCAGAGGACTGGGAGAAATTCAGAGTCCAGCAGAGGAGGACAAAGGGCTTAATTAGGAAAGGGAAAATAGATTATGAGGGAAAACTGGCAAGGAACATAAAAACAGACTGCAAAAGCTTTTATAGATATGTCAAGAGAAAAAGATTAGTTAAGGCAAATGTAGGTCCCTTGCAGTCGGAAATAGGTGAATTGATCATAGGGAACAAGGAGATGGCAGACCAATTGAACAAATACTTTGGTTCTGTCTTCACTAAGGAAGACATAAACCGTCTGCCGGAAATAGCGGGGGACCGGGGGTCTAAAGAGATGGAGGAACTGAGGGAAATCCAGGTTAGTCGGGAAGTGGTGTTAGGTAAATTAAATGGATTAAAAGGCAGATAAATCCCCAGGGCCAGATAGGCTGCATCCCAGAGTGCTTAAGGAAGTAGCCTCAGAAATAGTGGATGCATTAGTGATAATTTTTCAAAACTCTTTAGATTCTGGAGTAGTTCCTGAGGACTGGAGGGTAGCTAATGTAATCCCACTTTTTAAAAAGGGAGGGAGAGAGAAAACGGGGAATTATAGACCAGTTAGCCTAACATCGGTAGTGGGGAAAATGCTAGAGTCAGTTATTAAAGATGTGATAGCATTACATTTGGAAAGTGGTGAAATCATCGGACAAAGTCAGCATGGATTTACCAAAGGCAAATCATGTCTGACGAATCTTATAGAATTTTTCGAGGATGTAACTAGTAGAGTGGATAAGGGAGAACCAGTCGATGTGTTATATCTGGACTTTCAGAAGGCCTTCGACAAGGTCCCACATAGGAGATTGGTGTACAAACTTAAAGCACACGGTATTGAGGGTTCAGTGTTGAGGTGGATAGAAAATTGGTTGGCGGACAGGAAGCAAAGAGTAGGAATAAACGGGTCCTTTTCGGAATGGCAGGCAGTGACTAGTGGGGTACCGCAAGGCTCAGTGCTGGGACCCCAGTTATTTACAGTGTATATTAATGATTTGGACGAGGGAATTGAATGCAATATCTCTAAGTTTGCGGATGACACGAAGCTGGGTGGCAGTGTTAGCTGCGAGGAGGATGCTAGGAGGCTGCAGAGTGACTTGGATAGATTAGGCGAGTGGGCAAATGCATGGCAGATGCAATATAATGTGGATAAATGTGAGTTTATCCACTTTGGCGGCAAGAACAGGAAAGCAGAGTATTACCTGAATGGTGACCGATTGGGAGAAGGGGAGATGCAACGTGACCTGGGTGTCATGGTGCACCAGTCATTGAAAGCAAGCATGCAGGTGCAGCAGGCAGTGAAGAAAGCGAATGGTATGTTGGCATTCATAGCAAGAGGATTTGAGTTTAGGAGCAGGGAGGTTCTGCTGCAGTTGTACAGGGCCTTGGTGAGACCGCACCTGGAGTATTGTGTGCAGTTTTGGTCTCCTAACCTGAGGAAAGACGTTCTTGCCTTAGAGGGAGTACAGAGAAGGTTCACCAGATTGATCCCTGGGATGGCGGGACTTACATATGAGGAAAGACTGGATAGACTGGGCTTGTACTCGCTGGAATTTAGAAGACTGAGGGGGGATCTTATAGAAACATATAAAATTCTTAAGGGGTTGGAGAGGCTAGATGCGGGAAGATTGTTCCCGATGTTGGGGGAGTCCAGAACCAGGGGTCACAGCTTAAGGATAAGGGGGAAGTCTTTTAGGACCGAGATGAGAAAACATTTCTTCACACAGAGAGTGGTGAGTCTGTGGAATTCTCTGCCACAGAAGGTAGTTGAGGCCAGTTCATTGGCTATATTTAAGAGGGAGTTAGATGTGGCCCTTTTTGCTAAAGGGATCAGGGGGTATGGAGAGAAGGCAGGTACAGGCTACTGAGCTGAATGATCGGCCATGATCATATTGAATGGCGGTGCAGGCTCGAAGGGCCGAATGGCCTACTCCTGCACCTATTTTCTATGTTTCTATGTTTCTATGCAACGAAGAAAAGGTATCCAAGCTAGATCATTGGAAAAATAAAAATTAAAAATAGCAGATAGGAAGTCATGTCATTTGTTGTTCATCGAGAATAAAGAACAACAAGAGGAAGTCATTTTAATCAATTGAAATAAAATGGAAGGATTTACTGATTCTTATACGTTGATTTGTTTTGGTGGGCTATAGGCGATAGTAACAAAAAATATATCTAACTACCCTTAACAAAGTCACTTACAGGATCTTTGCGTTTCTTTGGGGCATAGGGGTTTAACATATGTTAATGCCCTATCCCGGCCCTCGAGTGCTGACAGGCCTACTTCCGAACTTTGCTTGTTTATGTTCAGTGATTCATTAACAATTTAAAAACAATATCTCTTTACCAACTAAGAATCTGTCAACTTTAAATACTTCAATTTAAATCACATCTCTTGTAATTTAATGTATAATTCACACTTTTTTCACTTGAAATTAAACACAATTTTTGCCAGAGAAATCCGTTCTACCAATTCTTCTCCATCTTTTGCTTTTTAAAAAAAATAGCTATTTAATATAGCTATTCTGTCACATAACAAAATCCCCCAAATACTTGAAAGAAGCAGAAGAAAACAGGAAAAAATCATTAATCAGAAGACACTGTTGTTCTGCTTCTACTTGCAAAATCAAAACTTTGGAAAACTGTTTTCAGGACTTTTCTTAGCAGATTTAGGCTAGAACTCACAAAAACATCAGACATTATGATGTTAATATCAGAACAAGTGGCACCATATAGCTAAATCTGTGAAAATCGCTGCAAACAATTGCACATACTGATTTTTGATTTTCTATATTTCAGATAATGACGAGAGTTGTCCAAGCCAATTTTGCCAGCTTCCGCCTGCCACAAACTGAAGATTTTTTTAATTTTCCCAAATTTTCATTATAAATGTGCAAATAGAAAAAATTTGCAGAAGTCCACACATGCAAGGTTTTACTTTGTTATAATGAACTTCCTTATTTTTGCTTCTCCCAATTTCAAAGTAACATTTTTTCCTCCACTTCCCATCACGTACAATGGCTAGACTGATTAAGTGGTAACTCCACGTATCTTTCCTCAAATACAACATTTTAACTTACTAATGAGGTGCTTGGGTTTCAATGTTTCTTCTATCCTTTTAGAGAAGGAAAGTCCCCATGCAACCTATCTTTGCCTAGTTCACAACCAGGAACCCAACTCCCAGTGAATCCTACTCATATCAAAGATAGATACAAAATGCTGGAGTAACTTAACGGACAGGCAGCATATCTGGATAGAAGGAATGGGTGACGTTTCAGGTCGAGACCCTTCTTCAGCCTAAGCTCAGTCCGAAGAAGGGTCTCGACCCGAAACGTCACCCATTCTTTCTATCCAGAGATGCGGCCTGTTCCGCTCAGTTACTCCAGCATTTTGTGTCTATCTTCAGTGTAAACCAGCATCTGCAGTTCCTTCCTACACATGTCAAAATACATTGTAAAAGTCACAATACTTCAAAATTGACCAATATTTCAGAATGATAGTTTTCCATCTACCTCCTTGATGTAGCATAACAGTTTCACAGAAATCAATTCCAATGACACTAATTTCCCAATCTAACCTCAAAATACAGAAGTGAGTAGAACCTTTTAAAAGCAGGTTTCCACAGAACAACTACTCTTCCCCTGTCACTTGTGTTTAAAAAAAAACAGCAATGTGAATTTGCCACGTGGTGTAGTCCTGGATAAAGTGCTGTGCAGAGCAGAAAAGCTCTGCTGGAACAATAGTGGGACACTCCATTTGACCTCAACAATCCTTCACGAGAAAGGGAACGGAAGGTAAAGGAACAAAGTCATCTAGAGTTCTACATCCTGATTATTCAACTAAATGTATTTGATAAGAGGCACCTCAAGTAAATTATCAACCAGATAGTAGTAGCTTATCTACAGCAGTAGATTATACATTGATTCAATGCCTGTGATCAAAAAAGTGCTATTGGCAGCTTTCATGTGGCCTCCTTTACATCGGATAGACCAAGTGTAAATTAGGCGACTGTTCCGCCGAATACTTGCACTTGGTCTGCCACGGCCTGCTGGATATCCCAGTTGCTAATCATTTTAACACCGCTTCCCATACTGACTTGATTGTGGGCGATCATCCATGATCACAATGAATGGCGGTGCTGGCTCGAAGGGCCAAATGGCCTCATCCTGCACCTATTTTCTATGTTTCTATGACCTTTCTGATACGAGTGTCCTCCATTGCCAGAGAGGAGCCACATACAAACTGAAGGAACACACCACATACAAACTGATGTAGCTAAGAACCCAACGGCATAAACATTGAATTCTACAATTTTAGGTACATAACCTACAAACCCCTTCCTTTTTCCCCTTCAGCCCTGTGCCCACCTGGAAGCACATCCACTTCTCCCTTTCGCCTTCCCCCTGCTCCCTTCTAACCAAATTCCCTCTTCTGACTTCACATTTCTCACCTCTTCTATCCTTCTCACCTTTTAATTTATTTTAATTTTGTCCAATTTGATTAATGTCAGAATAATCGCCAAATGATATCAGACTCAAGAAGTTGTACACAAGAGCAGTTGCATAGATGCAGAATTGAATGGAAGACAATGATGAAAAGGAAAATAAACGGGTTACAAAAATTACATTACATGTTCTAGGTTCCCGACCTAAGGCATGAAAATATAGCTAAACAATTTACTGAATCAAAAGAGAGTGAAGCAAATTACATGGCTCCAGGTTTGTTCAAAGCATCATGTACTGAATAATTAGAAGGGTATGCAATAAACAGATAATTGCCTTTTCGATGTTCATAAGATCTATAGATCAGTGGGAGCTTGGTTATGAAGACCAAAAACAGCTTCCTGACACATTGTTTAAATTCTTCTTGCTTGAACCAATGCAAAATTCCAGCGCAAGTGCAAACTGAATTTAAACAGAAGTTATTTTAGGGCAAAATAGTAAACATAACATTACCCAAGTCTTTGGTGGTGCGGGAAAATTAATCAGTCATTAATAAACATACAAGAGACCATTTTCATGAATTAATGTTATTGCCTCGAGCCACTTTTATTTTAGGACATGTTTCATGTTTCTCATTTATCTCACTTCATATATACCACAAAATAGCAATTAAATCAAGTTGCAAGGTGGGAGATATTGTTGCAATTATCGTTAAAGATTAAAAACTAATTATTTCAGTTCCAGTAGCAGTCCACTTTATTCTTTAATCCTCCGCCCATTGGGAATACATAGCTTTTTCACTACTGAGTATGATACAAAGTTTCGACATTACTTTAGGTATAAAAAATTAACTTAACCGTATACTTTCAATCGTGTTTCTCTTTTTTTTCTTAATGGTTCACTTCCTTATGCTTACACTTCCACATTAGTGGTTGATTCCACCAGTTGCCTCTGTTGAGGTGCAGCACAGGATATCTTAGGCCCACAGTAAGTGATTTGCCCAATTACTGAATGTTTATATCCCCATAATTTTTTTAATAAGTGTTCCTTACAAGTGCAAATCCACAGTAGAGGATCCACAGACTCTACTATCATTGAATCTCTCCACACCACACAACAATGGAGTAATGCAAATAAAAACACAACTCTTCAGAACAGAAAGATATCAGTACTGCTGAGTCACAATCCTGGTAACACTTTATGTACTATTTCACCTCGAACATTAGCAGATAAGAGGAGGGAATCCGTGGCATCTGGTAGCATAGCCGTTAGGTTAGTGGACCTGTATGTAACCAGAAACCTGGGACAACTGATCAAGGGCCAAATTCTAATCTATCGCACCATTTAAGAATGTGAAATCATATGTTGAAGAATAAAACATACTATATTGCAGACCCCCCCCCAACATTTGATTTCACAAATTCATAATTTATGTCCAAAATTCCGAATTTTACATCAAAATTCATAATATGGCACGTAATGCAACTTTTCAGCAAAAATAAAAAGGTATGCACGCCAAATGCGCACACGCGTTGCACTACATTCATGTGTGATAAACAACTATTATTTCCAATAGTCTGTAGTTCTTGGACAAAATGTACAATGTCAGGCCTATCATGAGTATATTCTGCTATTTATAAAAAGATTACTGAACAGAGATACTTTTTGCAACGCAAAGAAAAAATTGTTGTGTTTTGTTTTTTCTATTTTGCTTTTTCCTTACACATCCCAATTCTCTTAGTATTGAATAAAAGAACAATGGTCATAAAATGTATGACTAAGTTATGAAGAAAGAGTTGATATATGCGACTCGACTAAGCGTACTTGTTGAAGTAAATTCGCACATTACTTGATAATCAGCCCAAAAAGGTGGTAATTGGCTTTTCTGCTGTGTTTTATATTTTAACCCTGTCTTCATTAATTTAGTTATATAATCTTGCACTTAAATTTAATATTTACTCATTACAGTTCCATCACTGATTTTCTGGCACTCTTGGTACCAGAGCTTTGCTGGTTTATCCAGCCGGCCAAGGAGGACGGCTATGGGGATAGATGTGCTGGTTCCAGCTGGGCTGGAGCTCCAGAGCCCTGGCCACAGGTTGCAAATTCAACCCACCGATCGGCCATGGAAGTCCCAATGAGGTTGAGATTGGCTGCCTTGCCCAGCCTAGGTGCCACATTTTCGGGAGACTTCCAGGGCGGGGGGATTTCTCGCGGAACCCCTAATGACTTCTAGCAGCCAAATTGACAAATTGGCCATGGAAGTTCCGATGAGGTCGAGATTGGCTGTCTTGCCCAGTCTTGGTACCACATTTTCGGGGAGACTTCCAGGGTGCGGGGGACTTCTCGCAGAACCCCGAGCGACCTCTAGCAGCTGAATTGACAAATTGCAATTACTGACTGTTTTGCGGAAAAATGTGAGGCGAAATCGGAATGGCGGAAATGAAATAAGAAAGCGGAAACTTTCCACCAAATTCGGAAGGGTTGGGAGGGGTGATAGTGGTACAATGCAACGACACCTGGTTTGCTGATGCCTGCCATTCTTACCTTGTCTGGTCTGCCTAGACCTTTGTAAACATTCTAACTACACTCTGAACTGACCGAGAGACAATTTAGGAATAAGCAATAAATGATGACATCTGTAGCAGTGTTTACATCTTATGTACTATTTAATAATGAAACACAATGTCGAGTTGCTCTGTTCATCACTGGATAGTTTCAGCCTAATTTGAGTAGATAGTTATCTTTTGTTTTCTGGCAGACAGTGAACCACTGGCAAGGTGAAAAGGAATAAGGTCTCCCCTGGGTGTTCCAGTTTCCTCTGATTTACTCCCACATTCCAAAGACCTGTAAGATTGAGGGTTAATTGGCCTCTGTAAATTGCCTCGAATGTGTACGGAATTGATGAGAAATAGGATAATATAGAACTACTGTGAATGTCAGCATGAACTGAGTGGCCCAAAGGGCCCGTTTCCATGCTGTATTTCTAAACTCTAAAAGAGAATTAGGATTTCCATGCAAAAATGGACCTTCTGTATATGTTGTGAAGGATACCAATGGGTATTTCAAAATCCTTGGAATGGACATTATCCTCTCTGTCATTTGAGTTAAAATTCTAACTGTTACCATCTGCATAAAGAAAAAAATAGATAAATTACCTGCAACATGGCAGAAACATCGATTCTTTGATAAATACACATCCCGAAAGGAGGATATACCAGCAGGTTGCGAAGCTGTCGGGGCTAATCAAAAAGAGGAAAACAGGTTAAAGTAAAATGTGCAAAACATTAAAAGGCAAAAAAAAACATGCAATCAGACAGAATTATTAAAAGATCCCCAACAGTATTGCACCATTACTGTATAGGAATGAAACTGCAACTACCCCTCCCCTGTGTGCATTCCACAGTACTTCCAGTGCGCCTTCAACAACCACACTTGTAGTATACACTACATTTAGAACAAGGTTTTGGGAGTATTTTTCCGTATCTATTTTATTCATTCATTGGATATCACGGCAACATTTGTTTTTCCTTAACCCTCCCTTGAATTGAGCAATTTGTGTACTATTTCAAAGTACAATGAGAGCAAATTACTTTGATGAACCAAGTATGAGACAAACTGGGAGAGAACGGCAGTTTTCCTTCAGACACATTAGGGAACATGATGGGTTTTTACAGCAGTGCAATAATTTCAGTTTCTATTAATGAGATCATTCAAATTTAAATTCTCTAGCAGTCACCCATGCCCTAAAGTCAATACCCCCATTTCTATGGTTACTAGTTGAAAGTTGCCATACTAGTAACCATAGAAATGGGGGTAGTGACTTTAGGGCATGGGTGACTGCTAGAGAATTTAAATTTGAATGATCTCATTAATAGAAACTGAAATTATTGCACTGCTGTAAAAACCTATCATGTTCCCTATGTGTCACAATTACCAGACACTAAGGACTGAAAATACAAATTATGGTGAACAAAAACACTAGCAACGTCAAACGATTCCCTCGTGCAGTGATACAAAACTCTTCCCCACTAGCCTTGGATGGAGTAGGGGGAGGGGGCATGGAGGGGGAGGGGTGGAGGGGGAAGGGCAGGGGGGTGGAGGGAGGGAGGGAGAAGGGGAGGAGGGAGGGGGAGAGGGGAGGGGGAGGGGGAGGAGGGAGGAGAGGGTGCTGCACCAATGCAAGAGAGGTTTGGGCCCCAGCGGGTCCACTTGATCTAGTCTATTACTAAAACTCTCATCTTGTATATGGGTTTGTGCTTATATTTGTTCTGGAAAGACAGCCAAAACGGTGCACGATAGCGCAACAATTTTAAGCCCACCCTACACACCATTTCCCCATGGTCTCAATAAATCAAGTTTTGTTCATTTTAAAATACAATTAGCTTAATAAACTTTAATAAATGCGCTTTCCCCCCCCCCCCCCCCGCCAGGAGGACCTGCACCCATCCCGGCGTGCTCCGCGCCTGACCTTCCTCCCTTGGTGCAGCGTGGCAGCAGAGGGTCCAACAAGATGGCCATCACCGCCGAGCTGCAGGAGAGGTTTCGGGTCCACAGCTCGCTCTGGCTGCAGTGCTGGCCGCATAGGGCTGAGGTGAATGGCTCCCTCTCCCCTTCCCTGTCCCTCCTTGCCCGCCCGGCAACGGGTCCACGGATCGTCAGTTGGGGGAGGGTTGCCGAGCCCGCAAGAGAGGTTTGCGCCCAATGGGGGTTGCCGCGCCCTCAGGAGAGATTTGGACCCAACAGGTCCACGCCCGTCTAGTAACCTCTAACACCCGAGCTACTGAGTTGCTTCTTCACACACCACTGATTCCACAATGAGGGAAGTGAACTATTAGATTTATACCTCCTGTACCTTTACATCCATTGCTATTTCAAGATAAAAATTTCCTTAATCATTCACCAAACCACATGGGGAAGATTAACTTACAATGAAATATTAGCCTTTATCAGTGAATATTAAATAATTCAGCATTATTTGCACCATAAAAACAAAACTAATGAGTGTTTCTCCAAGGACAAGAGGTATCACTGCAACATAGAAGTAAATCTTGAGTTTAAAACTGACATGAAACTTATTGAATAAAGTAACATGTCATGGCAAACACTTACTAGAATAAGACTTCATTGGCATCATGTTTTTCATAACGTACTGTCGTGCACATCAATCTGAAAGACATTCACACAACAAATGTTTACAAACTATTTTCATGGATTACTGCAACTAGTTGATAATATTTAGAGATATAGAGCTACACAACATATAAACAGGCCCTTCGGTCCAACTCATCCATGCTGACCAAGTTGCCCAACCGAGCTAGTCTCATTTGTCTGTTCCGAGCCAATATTGCTCCAAACCAATCCATCTAGTGTCCAAGGTCTTTTAAATGTTGAAATTATACCCACCATTTTCACTTTCTTTGGACTTTCTTTAATAAAGGCACAACATTAGCCACACTCCAGTCTTCTGGCACCTCACCCATTACTATCAAGGGTAAAATATCTCTGCCAGAGGCCTCACAATTTCTTCCCTAGCTTCCCACAATGTCATAGGACCTAAATCTTCTTGCTCGAAAACAGGACATTTAATTTTAAACACCATAATTAAAATGCAAAATGATTTCAAACTAAGCTAAGTCAACAGAGGATGTCCTAAAAGTTACTGATGAATAAAATACAATTTTTGTTTCTGATGGTAGTTCATTTATATATTTCAGAACTAGTAATCATAGGTAAAACCTAAGTATCCAAGACCTAGAAATACCCATCCTGGAAGAAAACAACAAAACAGCTGACCAATAAGAATGATCCCATTTACTAAAAGAACCATGTAGGTCACTCCTATTACCTCAGAAGGAACTAGATAGATTCTCAGCACCACATTTGGAATTTTTCAAACAACCCCTAGATATCAATTTTCTGATGCCTGTGAAAACAAATGTAAATAAAATCCTCAGATTGGGACTTTTTAAATATAAACCTTTGGGTTCATATAATCACTCACAGTAGCACCATTAGATTGTAGAACTTGTAAATCAATTTCCATATCAATATGCCAACCCGAAACGTCAACTATCCAAGTTAATCAAGGATGCTGCCTGATCCACTGAGTTACTCCAGCATTGTGCCTTATTCTAATCATTTTCTAAATCTGCTTTGTTAATAGAAAAAATTGAAGGTCATAAAAACAATTCAAACCACATTGATTGGTGTATGAATGCACCATGCCAAAGATAATATAACCGTAACCATGGGGTTCCTGTAACATTAGTGGATCTCTGAGAGCAAGGCAATTATTAAAAGAAGCAAATCAGTTACCCCGACTTTTCTAATTTAATCAGATGTCACCGAATTCTATGGGTGCTTGGCTGGTGAGTAGCCTCCCACACACTCAGTGCACAGTGAGAATGCAGGAAAAAACAACAGTCCATTGAAAGCTGGATACACGTACGTTAAATAAGTTATCTGTAAACACTAGGAAGGGACTGCAGATGATGTTTAAACTGTAGACACAAAAAGCTGGAGTAACGCAGCAGGACAGGCAGCATCTCTGGACAGAAGGAATGGGTGGCATTTCGGGTCAAGACTCTTCTTCAGAAGGGTCTTGATCTGAAACGTCACCCATTCCTTCTCTCCAGAGATGCTGCCTGTCCCGCTGAGCTACTGCAGCTTTTTGTGTCTATCTTCTATCTGTAAACATTGACAGTGTCTAGAGTAAACCTGCAAGAAAAATAAGCTTGCTACTTCTGACACCATATGACTGTATGTAAATGACCTAGAAATAATGCCTAGTCAGGAAAAAACACTGATCGTTCACCTCATCCACGCCATTTGCTCTCGTGTTATTCTTACCAAATTTCAATGACACCAGTGTGTCATTTTCTTATAGGTAGCTGTATTAAAAAAAATACTATGGCCCTAACTATGCTACCTCCATCATCCTCAATTCTTCAATTTTCTCAGCCAATTCTCTCTATCCTTCTTTGCATTCCATCCAATGTCCTTTAACAATCTATCAAACCAAGTATAAAGATATGTGGTTGGAGTCAACTGAGACATAGAACATGAACGGCAAAAAGCCAACACATTTAATATTTTTGTTAAAATGTTAACGTTTACCTGAGCTGGTGTTCTCTCAAATTAGAAAGTACATCCATGCCATGGAGGTGAGAGTAAATGATTTCTAAATCCTGTTTAAAAAAAAACCATTCAGTTCAAGTACAAATTCCAACTTAATCTTCAAAACATTCACTTTCAAGGAACACTGAAGAACAGTCACGCCATGACATAAGTTTTCAAGTACAAAATAAGAATCACAAAATACCCACCGTAAAATTCTCCTAAATTACTACAATGTTTGGTTACATTTTATCCCATTTAATAAATTTAGTCAAGGTGAAATAAACACGGCTCTGTAGCTATGCACCCGTAGTGCTTATGAACACACAAAACATAAAGGTCAGATACTATTTACACGGCCATCTTACATCAAGGGCGCATGAAGCGAAACTATGCAAGGGATAGGAATAGAAATGGTATCAAGGTATTAAATTCAAGTAAACCCGTTTAACAAGAAACAGCACATGCACTTCATTTGACGTTTTTGAAGGGCGAGCCTTCATTACATGGCGGTATCAACGTCAGAGTTGTAAAACCAGACTATTAATGCAAGAGTTTCTAATCTGGTGAGATATTTGGCATCTATATACTAAAACTCTCGTTTGTTATCTTGTTTGTGACTGAACTTCATCCAAAGCGGTACACGATAGCGCTTTAGGCCCACCTTACTCACCATTGTCACTTTAGTGATAATGCAAGTAGTTTTATTGAAATCGGTGTTATATTTTTTCCGTTATTCACATTTTAAAGTTTAAAAGGAAGGGAGGGGGAGGGGAGGAGGGAGTGGGGGAGAAGGGAGAGGGGAGGGGGGTTGAGGAGAGAGGGGAGTGGAGGGGGAGGACAAGGTGCTGCACCAATGCAGGAGAGCTTTGGGCCCAACGGGTCCACTTTGTCTAGTACATTTTAAAATCTACATGCTTATCTTTTAATATTAAGATGAATTGCAGGCGGCCACGGTGGCACAGCGGTAAGGTTTGCTGCCTTACAGCGTTTGCAGCGCCGGAAACCCGGGTTCGATCCCGACTATGGGTGCTGTCTGTACGGGGTTTGTACGTTCTCCCCGTGACCACCTGGGTTTTCTCCGAGATCTTCGGTTTCCTCCCACATGCCAAAGAATGAATGAATGAATGAATGAATGAATGAATGAATAAGTTTATTGGCCAAGTATGCAAATACAAGGAATGTGCCTTGGTGCTCCGCTCACAAATGACAACACAAACATACAGTTAACAATTAAGAATAAAGTATAAACATATCAAAACAATAAGGATACACCATTACGGTCTAAACATGTGGGTGAAAATAAACCAGAGCAAAAAAGAGACTACAGACATTGGTTATTGAGTAGAACTATCACTCGTGGAAAAAAGCTGTTTTTATGTCTGGCTGTGGCTGCTTTGACAGTCCGGAGTCGCCTTCCAGAGGGAAGTGCTTCGAAGAGTTTGTGGCCAGGGTGAGAGGAGTCAGAGATGATCTTGCCCACTCGCTTCCTGGCCCTTGCAGTGTACAGTTCGTCAATGGGGGGATGGTTGCAGCCAACAACCTTCTCAGCTGAGCGAACAATCCGTTGCAGCCTCCGGATGTTGTGCTTGGTGGCTGAGCTAAACCAGACCACGATGGAGAAGGTGAGGACAGACTCAATGATAGCAGTATAGAATTAGACCATCATTGCCTGTGGCAGATTGTGTTTCTTCAGTTGCTGCAGGAAGTACATCCTCTGACTGTGGCCTTTTTGACTGTGGAGTCGATGGTGGCCCCCCATTTAAGGTCCCTGGAGATGATGGTTCCAAGGAACTTAAATGACTCCACAAATGTGACTATGGTGTTGTTGATGGTGAGTGGGGGGAGGGGAGGGGGATCTTTTCGAAAGTCTACAATTAGTTCCAGTCTTGAGAGCATTGAGCTCCAGGTTGTTGCGATGGCACCAGGACGCCAGCTGTGGACTCCATCGACTCCTTTAAGTCCAGGCTCAAAACCTATTTCTACTCCCTAGCGTTTGAGGCCCTCTGAGGGGGCGCTGTGAACTGTTTATGTATGTGCTGTTATGTTTGTGTGCCGTTGTATGTTCGTTCTTAGTACTTGAACTGATGTACAGCACTTTGGTCAACGTGGGTTGTTTTTAAATGTGCTATACAAATAAAATTGACTTGACTTCCCATCTGTAGGCAGATTCCTCCCCATCCTGGATCAGTTCAATCAGGGTAGTGTCATCCGCAAACTTGAGGAGCTTGACAGAGGAGTCTGTGGAGGTGCAGTCGTTGGTGTAGAGAGAGTAAAGGAGGGGGGAGAGTACGCAGCCTTGCAGTGCTCCTATGCTGAGGGTCTGCGGGTCCGAGATGTGCTTTCCCAGCCTCACATGCTGCTTCCTGTCCGTCAGGAAGTTGATGAGCCACTGACAGAGGGGTTCAGGCAGTCAGCTGGGAGAGTTTGTAGTGCAGTAGCTCTGGCACAATGGTGTAAAAGCAGAGCTAAAGTCCACAAACAGAATGGAGTTTAATACATGTGATGGTTCACCACTTTTTACCACCTCCTAAGTTCTTGAGCATTCGAATTTGTCTCTGCATCTCCCTCCACTACTTAAGTAAAATACCGTGACTAAGTATTTTCGTGGCTTTAAAATCTTTGGGATATGAAATGACACAATGAAAATCTAAGTGCTCTTCATCCATTTCTAAACACTCATTGAGAGCCTGGAACACACTGCCAGGGGTAGTGGTTGAAGCAGGTACTTTAGTAGCATTTAAAAGATTATTGGATAGGCACATGGATATGTAGGAAATTGAGGGATATCAGTTATGTGCATTATGTGCAGGTAGATAGTGATGGTCTTGGCATCATGTTCGGCACAGACATTGCGGGCTGAAGGGCCTATGTCCTCGATAAACTCCATGAACTTTTCATAGGAATTTAATTACCTCAGCTGCTGTGACAGCTGTTTGCAGCAAAGAATAAAATCTTCATGATGGCAATTTGCTCACATGCACAACACAAACTAATTAACACAGCTACTCCATGTATTGGTTTGAAATAGCTAAGTACTAACATCATAAATGATAGAGAAATTGAAACAAACACTCAATATTCAATGGAATTCAGAGAACCACAAGAACTATGGTGCACAACAAGATGGATCCAGCTTCCATGTGGACTCTATGCTAACCACCTTAGTCAGCAACAAGAGTCAAGAGTGTTTAATTGTCATATGTACTGGTAACAAAACAATATTATTTACAAGCCTGCAAACATAATAACACACATATAATCGAATCAAAAATACAATAAATTAATAACCATATTATTAGATAACCATAATAGCGCATAAGCCAAAGTCTGCAGTGCAACCCAAGACACAGTCCATAGATGTTCATGGTTAATTGTGATCCTCAATGTTTGCTCCAGATCACCTGCACAAAGTTATAGCTAACAACATTCATTCCACAACCTATGATACCAATAAATATTTCTGGATTGGAAAACCAAACTAGTGCTAAAGCATTTCGTTCAAATCAGTGCAGAGACTTAAAATTGTATGCATTGAATAATACGTTTCAACCTGTTATATTATAGGGAGTTTCACTCTCTGCTAAAGTCCAGACCAGAGGTTGTCAAGATGGATGAACCTTGTACATGTTCGATATCTTTTAGGCTTTCAGGGATGAGGTGAGAGGTTCAATTCAATACAAGTGAGAGGCTCAATTCAATCAAGCGGATGCAAGGGAACTGTGATAGGGCCTGAATAAAAGCCAAAATCAGGGGCTATCTGTGGTAACAACCTATTAATGTACCTTAATGCCCTTTACTCCCGTCTTGAACAGGCAAACAAGGAGCGCCCATCAGTCCCATTTATATTGCTGGCTCTGTCCCATACATCTCGGCGGTGGCAGTGGTCAGATCTGCTTTTACAAGAGCAAACTCTCAGAAAGAGGCTGTCAGCTTTAACCATTCACTTCAGTAATTCAGTGTCCCCCATCACTCCAGTCCCCGAGAAAAGTAAAATGAACTGTCTTAATTACTACCCAGCAGCTCGAACATTGACCACAGTGAAGTGGTTTGAAAGATTGGTAATGGTCGACATTTGCACCAGACTTCTGCAAAATCTCGAAAGAGAGGGAGGTCGGGGAGCCAGGGACAGCGAGGGAGAGGGGAGCGAGATAAAACTTTGGGAACAATGAGAGCATCAGCAGCAATGAGTAGAATGTTCTGAAAACAAAAAATGACCCTTCAAGGCACTGCAATGTACCAAAAGCACAACGCTGCAAGAAATTACCTACATAATGTGTTATTTTTGGAGCTAAAATAAAGATTAAAATCAAATCGGGCAACAATGGAATTTCCTCCTCACATCATTTAACATGCAACTGCAAATAGCTGTTTGTGCTTACAAATGAAAAACAATCCTTTTAGTCCAGCTTAAGTGGTCCCATGCTAGCCGTAAAAATAAACCACTTCAGCTAAAAGCAACTGCAAGGTACACAAAATGTGAAGTACACACACTAATTAAATCAAGAGGAGGTGTAACGAAAAGACTAAATGTTAGGCACAAGCAAACTTCCTGAACCTCACCCTCGTAGCTGCTATTTCCTTGCAATTTGATCATGGAACGTCTTGCCAATTGTTATCCAATGTGAACAAAGAAGACAACCACCAAACTACAAAGTTAGACAACAAAGTGCTGGAGTAACTCAGTGGGTCAGACCGCATCTCTGAAGAAATAGGATGGGTGAGGTGTCAGGACTCTTCTTCCAGCTCTATTGCCCAACATCATGAAAGTGACTCCCTTTCATAAGAATTCTAAACTCTAAACGACAGGAAGAAGCCTGGTTAGGGGCATGGGGGTTGAAGAGAATTAACTTTCTGCATTTTCTGTTGCACCATAGTCAGTAAAGCAATTATTTTTATCATCTGTCCTTGCTACTATAGACTAGTTCCTCACACAAGCTTGAAGACATGAAGCACTATGTGCCAACCAACTGGCCAAAGATATGCATGAAATCGCACAGTATTATTCCACCTTTACCTTGCACTCATGTTTATGTTTTTGTCACTGAAAATTACTGTGCAGGCATGAGAATCCCATTCAATAATCAACAGCCCAAAAGGATCAGTTAACAAGCAAAAAAATTAAAAGAATTAGGTTTAGAAGATAATGATGCAGTACTTGAATTTGGCCAGAGAAAAAACATAAAACAGAACCTGCTGACAATCTCTATAAAGAACAATTGAGCAAAATACAGCTGATAATTCTGAACAGCTATTCACGATCTGCAAAGACAAACTGTTTAGTTCTTAGATTAGTTTAGGGATACAGCATAGAAACAGCCCTTCGGCTCATCAAATCCACACCGACCATTCATCACTCATTCACACTAATTCATCCACTCCCTACACTAGGGTCAATTTACAAAGGGCCTACATACCCACACAGCTTGGGATGTGGGAGGAAAACAGAGCACATGGAAGAACCCATGCGATCACAGGACGAACTCCACACAGGCAGCACCCAAGTTTGGGATCGAACCTGGGTGTCTAGCGCATTGAGGATATCAAGTCTACCAGCTGCGCCACTGTGCCCCCCAATCAATTGGTGTTTTATAACCAACTAGACGACCCGTGGACCCGTTGGGTCCAAACCTCTCCTGCATTGGTCTAGCACCCTCCTCTCCCCCACTCCTTCCCTCCACCCACTCACTCCATCCCCCCTCAACCCCCCTTGTCCCCACCTCCTCCCCTCGCCCCCTCCTCATCCACTCCATCCCCCCCTCCTCCCACTCCATCCCCCCTCAAAACTCCCCCGGGGCTGGAGGCGGGCAAGGAGGAAAAGGAAAGGGGAGAGGGAGCCACTCACCCCGGCCCTGGGCGACCATCACGGCAGCCAGCAGCAGGAGAGCGAACGCAAGGCGCTGCCCATGTTCGTCCTGCCGGTGGCCATCTTGTTGAGCTTATCTCTGCCGCTGCGCTGCACCACGGGAGGAAGGTCAGGCCCGGATACCCCACAAGTGGGAGCGATTTATTACAGTTTAAAAAGGTCAATAACTTTTAAAATATAGCAACAATTTGAACAAAACTTCTTTGAGTACACTGTGGTAACATTAGAAATGTTTATTTTGGAACAATTACTAAGCTTAACCAGGTGGATATTTTATGGAGGTGGCCAGACTTTGAGAGTCAGTCACAAAAATACAAAGGGAAACAGACCCTTTGGCATGCCCCGGGTCCACACTGAGCGCCAACCAGCCATTTGAATGAATCCTATATTATTCCCATTCTTTTGCTCTCCACAGATTCTCATTGTCCTCGTGAGATTCTACCACCCATTATTAGGGACAATTCAGTGGCCAATTAACTTATCAACTCCCCACATCTTCAGAGCGAGGGAGGAAACCAGAGAACTCAGAAAAATTCACGTGGTCACAAAGACAAAGTGCTAATTTCACGCACACCACCCAAGGTCAGGATTGCCCCCATGTCTCTGCGGTTGTGAGGCAGTATGTCAACCCACTGCGCTGGTGTGCCAACCTGGGAGTTAATTTTACAAAAAAAATTAAGATCATGGCAACGCAAGCAGCATTCCTCACTGATGTCCAAAATTTTGTATCAGCGAATTGATTGATTCCACTCCATACTTGAACATTTCACCAAACAGCAAGTTGTCAGAAGGGGCAGATTTTGCCCGTCAAAAACTGACCCCTCTAGAATTTTGCTTTTAAGTTAATACTATTTGAATATATTGATCACCATCAAGAAATATCTTTGCATTACCACACCAAGTCACACAACATCTTGACTTGAGCACATTCTGGATTCTCCAACCCAACTCCATTGTAGAACACCATAACAAGGGCTTTTAGCAGTTCAGCAAAGCCCCACAGTACTTTCCGGACAATTTGACAGGAAAAAGGCACTCGCCCACCTTAATGCTGGCCTCATTCAAATCATAATAGCATACATAGATATTAAGAAAAGCATTATGCTTGAATTCAACTGTTTTTTTTCTCATCTCCACATAATAATCAATTCATACCATTGGATTCAAGGTTGGTTTTATTGGGAGATACTAAAGGAATATTACCAAGATTAATTTTAGATAAATATCAGGAAAGATTTCTCAAAATAGCAATAGCAATAGCAAAAAAATGTGTGGCGGTCACTTGGAAAGATCACAATGAAATAAGAATTGCAAGATGGTATGCAGAAATGCGTAGTTGTATCCCATTAGAAAAAGCTACTTATAATCTGAGAGATGAATATGATTTCTTTTTGAAACTTTGGAACCCATTCACTTTAAAACTAGGATTAAGAATTGGAAATATTTAATTTCAGGATTGTTTTGATACACCTAAAAAGAATTTAATAAGAAATTAGCCGAAAGTGTTTCCTTCTTGTCTCCAGGTTCCCTTCTTTCTTCTTTCTTTCTTTCTTTCCTTTTTTTAATTTTTTTTATTTCTTTATCTTTCTTCTTCTCCTTTTTCCTCTTTTTTCTAACTGGGGGGTGGGGGGAGGGGGGTTGTGGGTGGGGAGATAATACAGAACAATACAGGTATAATCGAATTTAAATGTATAATCGAATTTATAATGTAGGTACCATCGCGTACTATGAGTCCATACATGTATTTGTTTTGTTAACATTTAAATTTAAAAAAAGTTAAAAATAAAAAAATAATCAATTCATACACACACTGACATTATTCTGCTATATCTACCTTAACATTCTGGAGAAATATTTATTTAACCTATAGAACAAAATGGCTCAAAACTGAAGCAAAGATGTTAATGTATATAGCATGACCTAGTGGCAATAGCAAGTATTTCGATTTCCAGTGTAGTGAAAATTTTGATTCAGATTGTCAGAGACAATTAGGTCCTATCGCCAATAAACAAGACATTTGTCTCCTCAATCCTGTTCCAACTTCGAATTATAGATGTGCACCTCAGTACAGGTGTCTCCAGCTAAAGAACAAGTTTAGTTTATACAGACACAAAATGCTGGAATAACTCAGCGGGACAGGCGGCATCTCTGGAGAGAAGGAATGGGTGACGTTTCGGGACGAGACCAGTCTTCAGACTGAAGAAGTGCCGTAGCCTATGCTCAACATCGGACCAGTTTAGCTAAAGACATATTCATGTTTGGAAGAAATCACAGATTTCATAAGGAAGCCAAGGAGCATGATTAACTCAGATATTATGGCTACAGGTCTAAATTATCTTTTATACTCGTATCAAGTTCTCCCATTGCTGATGATGAGATTGTTTTTCCTATTATAATTAACTTAATTGGATAACATTATTCACTGGAGTTGCAGATTTTTGATTTGATCTATTGCTGTTGGTTTACATAACTAGACTACAGCATGCGATTTCTGCTTTTCACTGTGTGCAGTTTTCCCAAGTTGGTTGTTTGTCAAATATGCCGAATGCTTTCCTGTATTTGGACAGGTACCTAGATAAGAAAGGCTTAGAGGGATAAGAGCCTAAAGCAGGAGATGGGATTAGCATGGATAGGCATCACAGTCGGTATGGACAAGACACCATTTCGGGTAAGGCAGCATCTCTGGAGAGAAGGAATGGGTGATGTTGCGGGTCGAGACCCTTCTTCAGACTGATGTCAGGAGGGGGCGGGACAAAGATAGAATGTAGTCGGAGACAGCAAGACTAGTGGGAGAATTGGGAAGGGGGAGGGGATAGAGAGGGAAAGCAAGGGCTATCTGAAGTTAGAGGTTAATGTTCGTACCGCTGGAGTGTAAACTACCCAAGCGAAATATGAGGTGCTGTTCCTCCAATTTACGCTGGGCCTCACTTTGACAATGGAGGAGGCCCAGGACAGAACGGTTAGATTGGGAGGGGGAGTTGAAGCCCAGTCCAAATACTCCCAGCTGTGCATAACACAGAATTTGAGAAAAGATATCTGCTTGTGCTGCGCTTTAATATACTGGAAAACTGGTGACAACCTCTGCCTTTCCAAAGCTGCACGCCATTGTGCTAGATAATGTCTTTGCCCTCTGCAGCTGCTCCACATGTACTAGTGGATCACACAGATCCATTTCTATTTCCCACTTACATCCTGGTACATGTAACGGAATCTGCAATCACACCCTCTTCTCAGCCCTAAGATTGTGCTCTGATTTGAGCCCCTCACCAAAGATAAAATCTCCAGCTGGTGAGAGTTGTTAAGTCAAAAAGCAGGAAAGGCATCCAACAGGAAAGAGCAATCGTAGAATCCAGCTGGTCTGTCAACACATGAAACAGCTGCTGCCAGTGCCCAGCAATAGCCCACAATTACAGTGCTGGCCAGATGCACCCTGATTCCACATCTCAGTCCTCAGCTGCAACACCAATTCTTCATTAACATCCTTCCATCTCACACAAGAAGTTATTCTCTAGCCTCTCTAGACTAAATCAAATTAGAGGTGCTGTGTGGGATAACTTCAGCATTGCTGGAATTATATGAACAAATTACTCACTTCAGAATTATTTTCAGGAATTATGTAAAACGTAGATTATTTTGACAGTTAGATCTAAGCATTCAATTTTATCTTTGTGACCACTTCCTAATATACCACCTTTTGGGTTTCCTCAACATCACACAAGAAGTTCCATGCTGACAGTAACGCCAGCTATATCAAGAACCCCCTGTTCCATTTTTCCTACAGTATACACAAGGAGCCTGATGAAACATGTTAGAAATTGCATTATTTGCCTTCAACGCATTTAAATGATGAATCTTCAAGGGCTGCCAGCTTCTCATGGTGGAGAAGATTGGGTGTGTCTAAGATCATGAGAGCTCAACTTTCTGGACCTATGCTGCTCACAGGGTCACCTATGGTGGGCAAGTCAAGGGAATGGTTCCTGATAAGCACGGCTCAAGAAGTCTTCAATGGTGAAACAGGCGGAGATATTGGATGTCCATTAGGTGGAGCACCAAACAGCTGAGAAAGCAGAAGATGGTTGCAGCAGCGAGGGACTCCTAACTTACATGGAAAACATGCCATTGGACCTGGGTCTGTCTCTGTTAAGATCCATGTGGTGGCTGTCCATGCACCAGTCTCCCCACGTTAAAATCACACATTGGCATCCCCCAGGTGGAGGGACATACTGTGCACATCCCTACAAAAAAGTCTGTGGCTTTTGAAGCCATCTGAAGACCAACCAGGGAGGCGATCATACGGAACTTCGAGTGATTGCCAATGATAAGATGATAAATACTTACTCTATACATCCTTGGTCTAACTTGTATAAAACCCATGTTTGTAAATCGATCAATGCTTAACAGTAACCTTGAAATAAAAATGCAAGATTACAAGTATCATTTATTCAGCTGTAATCTTCAGACTTCATTACCGCAAACATTGCTTGTTACCTTCAATTAATAGAGTCAATAATACAGCAGCAACACATGTTGTAGTGCAGGACTGATCCATACAGAGCAGGACAGGACCAGATTTTACAGTGCTGCGTTCACCAACATGTTATGGATTGTATTAAAGCAGAAAGGTGCTCAATCTCATTGCATAGAACAGCAAGAAACAAAAAAAACGTTTGTATGCTAAGAATTTCACAAGCTATAAAAAGACAATTTCAAGTTTCAATAACTACACTGTTAAAACTGAGTCATAGCGATTTATTTAAAACTGTATGACTGTATTCATCTAGTTTAATTTTGCAGTACTGCAAGGCAAATACTCTAGGACCCCATGGGCCTGGATAATCAGCATGTCCCACGTATGCAAACTGCATTTACTTTGAAGAATGGATACAAAATAAATGTTTAAACACACTAATTGTCAAGCTCTCTCTAAGTAAACATAGCTTATTAATTTAGTGTTATGATTTCTCTTACCATGCAATCCTGAGCATAGCAAACATCATTCACACCATTTCAGTGTTGAGTGTAAAAGCGGCTAGACTGGTCTGTTGATATGCAGGAATCCATCCCCAGCTTTATTCGAAAGATTAACTCATTTTATCACTGGGGAAATATTCAGAGTTTCAATCTCTCTGCCTTTTAATCACCATGTCATCAACAAAGCTATGGCACCAAGTAGATTTCAAACAGTCCCTCATGCCTTAATAGATCGTTCTACTTATTTTCAACAGAAATTCACCATACAATTCAAAGAAGAGCTTAACTGTAATGACATATTTGACGATTGGAGGGCATACCAGATTATTTCCATGAAATCCAACCACAATGTGATGTATTATATTCAAGAAAAATAAAAAATAGAGGGAAAATATATATTCGGTGTTGCACAAGGGAGAGCTTCAACTTGGCCTAAAAAAAAACCTGCAGATACTGAAAATCTGGAATAAAAACAGCAGATGTGGCAGCATTAATGAAAAGAAAACAGTTAATGTTTCAGATCCTACACCCTCAGCGCTAGAAGAGGATAAAAACCAAAGAGAAGACACAAGGAACTGCAGATGCTGGTTTACAAAAAAGACCGTGATGGAACCAATGGAATATGTGGACATGTGGAACCAGCGAATATTCCCACTTCTGACTTAATAATGGAAATGTTATTGGTGAAACTGAAGATAATTGGGCATAGGAATAAGCACTAAGAATCCCCTGCATAACTAGATCTCCTGCATCTAGTTATGCTTTGCAGATGGGACGAATGACCTCCAAAAATAATGACCATCTTCATTTATGCAAGCAAAGACGGGCTTATCTAGTTTCTATAGCAACAAATTTAAATATCCAACGCAACTCTACTATTACACAACTCTTCTGTCAATTTTAGAAAAGGATCAAGGTGAACTGGGAGCAAGTTTGTCCTGTCCTACATCATAAGATGTTGCTGCAAATTTTACCCAAATTGGCTAAGGGAAGTAAACTTTTCAAAGGGCAGTGCTTCCGTGAAAAAAAAAGTAAAACAAATGATTTACTAAATCTAAATGAAACCCAAGGAGGCATGTTTTCTCCTGCTAGTAATTTTAGGAACTGATGATCTATGTATATACATCGAAAAATAGAAATAGGTTCACGACTTTTCTTTTGAGGTCAATGTGTCACGTATAAATCACAGAAACCAGCCTCGTCTCCAGCCAAAAGATGCAACTGGATTAATGCAAGATCCCCCAGTGCTTTGATTTGGTATAGTAAATACAGAAGTGAAGTTAAATACTAGCATCAGTTGATCATAGTCACGAGAAATACACAAAAAAGCCAAAATTCTGTTATGTCAGTTTCCCTTCCCAAATCTGCCATTCCTTTCTGAAGTCAGCAAATTTCAGCCATAATGTATTCTGTTGTGAACATGTCTCAGGCTTTTAAAGGGCTAAAAATATTCAGTCAACGGGTTAATTTTGCTTTCCCTTGGTCATTTAATTTTCAAAAATCGGTAAAACAAAAAAATAAAAATAGAAAATGTTTGAGAAGTTCAGGTCAGGCAGCATCTGTGGAAACAGTTTAGTATTCAGATCTAGGACCCTTCTACAGATATAGACCTGTTAACTGTTAACCAAAGGTCAGACATATCCATTGGTCATTCATTCCTGTTCCCTGTAAATCCATGCGCAAATTTCCCTTTAAACTTTACTGTCACGCCCAAGTCAATCTTTATTTGGTCTATAAGCCAGTTACGTCTGATCATTATTTTGCAAAATGTACATGGATTTCTGACTATAAAGGAATTTTATAAATGAAAGTTCCAGTTCTGTACAAAGGGACTCGCTCAACCCATCCAAATAAGATTTTGTTGCTTGATTTCACTTAACACTTGTAAAGTGCTTTTCTCAACCTCATGAAGCCCCAAAATGATTGACAACCCAAAACATGTTTTTTTAAATGGAGTCACATTGTAATGTAGCTATGAGCAGTAAGGCGAGAATGATCAGATAATCCAGTATTAGCAGTGATGTTGATTTAGGGATAAATATTAACAAGAACACCAACAATAACTCCCCCACAAAATATATTAATGGTCTTTTACACCCAATTAAAGGTGCATAAGGGTCCTTAGTATAATGCCTCATCCAAAAAAGCTATAACTCAGAGTACATACAACATAGATTCAATATAGTGCCTTTAGTAATTAATCATTTGCGAAATTAACCACATTAACTAAAATCAAAACATAACCAAATCAAAACTGTATAATATATATACTTTAGATATTGTCTCACAGGGGAAAACATGCAGGAAAACACTTGCAGATATTGGAAATCTGAAAAGAAGAATTCCTTAGTGCACTCGTCTGATGTTTATTTTATCTACACCCATTGTTTTTCCTCCAACAGTACAAGCAGTAGAAGGGGTAGACCTCAGGCCCTCAAGCCTGCTCTGCCATTTAGTTATGATCATGGTTGATCTTGCCTCTACTCCACTGTCTCGCCCACATATCCCATTTTCCTCAGTCCCTTTGGGCTACAAATACAAGAACTTGTTTTTTTGCTAAAGGAATGGCAAAGCTAACATTGATCACCAGTTCAGATAGCCAATCATACAGATGGAAGCAGAGCAGGGTGTCAGAGGTTATGGGGAAAAGGCAGGAGAATGGGGTTGAGAAGTAAAGATAGATCAGCCATGGTTGAATGACAGAGTTGACTTGATGGGCCGAATGGCCTCATTCTGCTCCTATCACTTAAGACCTTATGAACTTTTAAACGGAACTGGGATTGTGGAGTTGGAAGAAACCAACGTAAGCTTAACAAGTCAAAGGATGAAAAGGATTCTTCTTGCCATCTAAGTAAACATGCAGGCAGAGGCTACGTAAAGCAATTAATTCTGTGACAATCAATAATAAACATCTGGATTTGTTGCTTATAAATGCCAACAATTAGAATGTCATTTGGGATAAGTGGAAAATCCACACAGCAAGCCGTGCAACTGATCAACTATTTAAATGATTGGACATCACAACTTACCTCTACTGATTACAAGAGTCAATGCAATTCAAACACATTTGAAGTTAGAGCCACGTAACACTTTGCATGTAAAAGATGGAAAGAATGATGAGAATTTGTTGAAACAAATAATGAGGGCGTACAGCGGTAGAGTTGATGCCTTACAACACCAGAGACCCGGTTCAATCCTGACTACGTGTGCTGTCTGTACAGAGTTTGTACATTCTCCCCGTGACCGTGTGGGTTTTCTCTGGGTGCCCTGGTTTCCTCCCACATTCCAAAGGCATGTAAGTTTGTAGGTTAATTGGTTTCTGTAAAATTGTCCCTAGTGTGTAGGGTAGGATTAGAGTATGGGTGATCGCTGGTCAGCGTGGATTCGATCAGCCAAGTCCTGTTTCCATGCTGTATCTCTAAACTAAACTACCAATACAGAGACATTTGAGGATGGGCAACACAGAATAGGAGCAGGATAACACTAAGGAAAACAATGTGAACTTTGAAAGCCTATATTGATTACCCTCACTTTCCATAACTCAACATGGAATTCAATTTCACATAAATGGCATTCCCCTTTACACCCACTTTAAAATAATCTTTTGTTTATTTGTTTAATCTGTTCTGTCATTTAATCTCTCCTGCTATCCACTTCAATTTAAGCAACAGCTAGGGTGCCCAAGACTATTTTAGCATAGCTGGGTCTAAATATTAGAATTATTTCTGCTATGCAGAGTCAGAGTTACACTATGAAGACACAAGAAACACAAGTGCTGGAATCATGAACAAAAAAACCATGCCGGACTAATTCAGCAGCACCTGTGGAGAGTATGAACAGATGTTTCAGATCGATTAAGTAGTGGGGAGAGAACTGGGAAAAAGGTATGGGTGGGACAAAGTGATAGGTGAGTACAGGAGAACGAGAAATTAGTGGCAGATGGGTGGAGTGAATACCAAAGGCTAGAGGTGAAAAGACAAAAGGGTGTCAGATTTTAGGAGCAAAATGTAAAGCCAGAGGGAGGGATATGGGAGGAAAATGATGGGGGGGTGGAAGAGATGGGGAAAGAGCAGGGATAACAAGGAAATATGGGACACAGGGATGGTAGAGGAGCAGATGGAGGAGGGGACAGGTGCAGGGTGAATAGGGTAGTGGGAGAACTGTGCGAGGATGGGGAAGGTAGGACAAAGTTATATAATGATCATCTTACTTTCTTTACTACTCTTTTTGATCATCACAATCACAAGATCACCACCAAAACTGCAAAAGGATTGCAATAAATGCAGCCTTGCATGTTTTGCTATCCCATGATTAAAAAATTGATTTTTTTTTAGAAAATCTAAAACTAGAGAAGGATCTGAGTTTCAAATTACGTCCAATAATAAGCACTCCATACCCATTGCTAAGCAACAGTGAATCAAGTGCTTCCCTCCACTGGACCAATTTGAAATTGACATGTGAAAAAGTTTGTCCACAACTGTTTGTTGCTTAATAGTTTAACTCATTTTCTTCTATCCAATCTGTTACCCCTTTTTTTTTTACAAATTATTTCCTTGCCCCTGCAACATGGTCCCAACCCCGCTTAGAGGTTTATAAATATGGAAAATGCAATATGCATTAAAAGCATATGCCACTTTTCATAATCACAGCATGCCCCAGGCATCTACAAAAAACAAGTTGTACACAGCCATGATCCACGAACAACAATGAAACTAGAAAGGTGGATCCCCAAGTCATCTGTCATCACAATCCAGAGGTGAACCAAATTGTCACAAAAAGTGGAACAGACTCGGAAAGTTATTTTTTACTTTTATGAAAGATGCAAATTCATCATACTCTTATAAAACATAAATTTACTTCAAAAAAATTATATTATTAAAAATTCTCATTTCTAAACTCAGGTTGATCTTCAACGCTTTACTTCCAATAAAGTATACTTGAGACATCGTCACTTACAATGCAGGCATTACAAACAGTTAATCTGAGACTGCAGATCCTATAATAAGTTTTTGCAAAAATGAAATTTAGTTAGTTAGCATCCGTCCATCTGCGAGAGATGATGGTGCTGCTCTGTTTGGAGAGGGGAATGATTCATCGGTGGTTACATTTCCTGCTGTGGCTGACTCGGACTATCCTTGACAGGCAGACCCTCCCACAGCTTCCACAGGTGAAGTTGTCTCTGGTCGTTGGATTGGAGAGTGTGTTGATGTTGCCTTAGATAATTTTGTGGCGTTGGTGCCTTGGCTTCCAGGGACTTGAACCAAATGCTGATGTGCTGCTTGATACCAGCCTGGAGGTTCTTTCTCCATCTCCCCCGGTACTCAGCAGCCACTTCCCAGTTGTCAGTGCCAATGCTAAAATATCTATTTTAATTGCATCCTTGTAGTGAAGCTTTGGTCTTTCTCGAGGCCTCCATGCATTGGCGACATCCCCATATCGCACATATTTAGGGATGCTTCTATTTTCCGTCCTGTGAACATGTCCAAGCTAGCGACACTTCTGTTCGAGGATCGCAGGGATGCTTTCTTTCCTCTCAACCATAATCAATTCATACAAGACCAAGACCATGAACTGATTATGGTTGAGGAAAATCTTGGACCTGGCAGCTGGAAATTTTCTCTTCAAGTACGGTCATAGGATTTTTTTTAAATTCCAATGGACAACAAGGGCCTTGTTTTGATATCTTATCAAATAGGATATGGTTACTGCGTCAAATCGGGTTAGACAGAGAACCCCCATGCCAGTATATTCTAAATATCAAGCCTCAAGTTTGAATTGATTAGTTGTCACTGAAGATACATCATGAATAATCTTACCAGTGATATCAAAACAATTTCAGCTGTAATAAAACAGATAAAATATGACATGCAGAAGAAATGTGATCTCTCATAAATAACCTGAGTAACCACAGAATTTGTGCCATAACTTTAACTCGTCTATTACAGAGATGTTTTTAAGTAACTACACATGATCTGAAAAACTATCGATTGACTTCTCTAACCACAAGATCTATAAACCATGGAAACACTTATTCCTTTAAAGAATCCATCCCATTACCAATTTTTCCCACCTCTGAGCAGGCAAGCTATCTACCTAAATAAACCCATTTCAACCAAATTTTCACATTGATGGCCAAGATGGAGGGCAGATTGCACCATCTTCTGATGCAGGAGCTACATTTTTACATCTATTATCTGTCAATGATGTTATCTGGAAGTTCAAGCTCTCCAAGTTGCACCCTCACTGTTTAATTTGGACATTTGAGCATGTACATGGCAACGGTTAGCCAGCCATGACCTCTCAGTGGATTATCCCAACAGAATGTTCTTGCTCTGATATTCAACATCATTACTAGCCACACAAAGGCCACAATATCAAGTTAATTTGCCTAGCCAGGCAAATAATCTGTAGTACACTAAAGGCAGACTTCATCGCAATAGCTAAATACTTCCAGGCGTGGAGGTTACAACAGCAAAATACAGTGTTGCAGTCCACCTCACCAACTGCCTGCCAACCATTATATGCAAGGCAGACACAAAATGCTGGAGTAACCTGGCGGTACAGGCATCTCTGGAGAGAAGAAATGGGTGACGTTTCGGATCGAGACCCTTCTTCAGACTGAAAAAGGGTCTCGACCCAAAATGTCACCCATTCCTTCTCTCCAGAGATGCTGCCTGTCCCGCTGTTACTTCAGCATTTTGTGTCTACCTTCGATTTAAACTAGCATCTGCAGTTCTTTCCTCACCATTATATGCAGTCTGAAGAAGGGTCCTGGCCCAAAATGTCACCTATCCATGTCCTCCTGAGATGCTGCCTGATCCGCTCAGTTACTCCAGCACTTGGTCCTTTTGTGTAAACCAGTTCCTTGTTCCTTGATTCAATGTTACCTTATGCAAAGAAGAAACTTGCCACGAGTTACCTTTGTCAGGTCATTCACTAGGACATTGCTAGCACAGAGGATTGTGACCATGACTGAAAAACTGATTAACTTAATCTACACCAATGAGCAGACACTGATTTAAGCCACAACTGAGTACTACATTCCAGTTTGATTGATAAAATCACCACTGGCGCACAGTTCAAGTACTCATCCACTACTGGCAAGCACCAAGTTGAAAATTGCACCCCTCCCCCTCCCACATAGAGATATTTTTTTCTCCTCTAATCCTTTTACCAATTAACAATTCTATGCCTCCATGTAGCTGATCTCTTTAGGGAAAATAGGTCTAGAAAGTGTAAATGGTAAGAATCTATCTTATTGTGCATCTCAATTAAAATTCCTCTGTTTAGTTTATTTCCAAATCAGGGTATTGTGCGACATGGAGGAGAATATGGAGGTGCTATTATGTGCCTGCTGTCCTTGTCCATCTTGGTGGAAAAGGCTATCGTTTGGAAAGTGGTGTCAGAGGAAAAGGGCAAATAACTGCTTTGGATTTGTAAATGGTACTGTTGGAAGAGAGAATGAATGTACAGTGCATTCAGAAAGTATTCAGACCCCTTCACTTTTTCCACATTTTGTTACGTTACAGCCTTATTTTAAAATGGATTAAATTCATTTTTTATCATCTACACACAAAACCCCATAATAAAAAAGTAAAAACAGGTGTTTAGAAATTTTTGCAAAGTAATTAAAAATAAATAACTGAAATATCACATTTACATAAGTATTCAGACCCTTTGCTATGACAATCAAAATTGAGCTTAGGTTCATCCTGTTTCCATTGATTATCCTTGAGATGTTTCTACAACTTGATTGGAGTCCACCAGTGGTAAATTAAATTGATTGGACATGATTTGGAAAGGCACATACCTGTCTATATAAGGTCCCACAGTTGACAGAGCAAAAACCAAGCCATGAAGACAAAGGAATTGTCCATAGAATAAGACAGGATTGTGTCAAGACACAGATCTGGGGAAGGGTATAAAACAATTTCTGCAGCATTGCAGGTCCCGAAGAGCACAATGACCTCCGTCATTCTTAAATGGAAGAACTTTGGAACCACCAGGACTCTTCATAGAGCTGGCCGCCCAGCCAAACTGCGCAATCGGGGGAGAAGGGCCTTGGTCAGAGAGGTGACCAAGAACCCAATGGTCACTCTGACAGAGCTCCAAAGTTTGTCTGTGAAGATAGGAGAACCTTCCAGAAGGACAACTATATCTGCAGCACTCCACCAATCAGGTCTTTGTGGTAGAATGCCCAGACGGAAGCCACTCCTCAGTAAAAGGCACACGACAGCCCACTTGGAGTTTGCCAAAAGGCACCTAAAGGATTCTCAGACCATGAGAAACAAGATTCTGTGATCTGGTAAAACCACGATTGAACTCTTTGGCCTGAATGCCAAGCGTTACGTCTCATCACTTGGCCAATACCATACCCAAGGTGAAGCATAGTGGTGGCAGCATCATGCTGTGGGGATGTTTTTCAGTGACAGGAACTGGGAGACTAGTCAGGATCGAGGGAAAGATGAATGGAGCAAAGTACAGAGAGATCCTTGATGAAAACCTGCTCCAGAGCGTTCTGGACCTCAGACTGGGGCAGAGGTTCACCTTTCAACAGGACAACGACCCTATGCACACAGCCAAGACAACGCGGGAGTGGCTTCGTCACAAGTCTGTGAATGTCCTTGAGTGGCCCAGCCAGAGCCCAGACTTGAACCTGATCGAACATCTCTGGAGCGACCTGAAAATAGCTGTGCATCGACGCTCCCCATCCAACCTGACAGAGCATGAGGATCTGCAGAGAAAAATGGGAGAAATTACCCAAATACAGGTGTGCCAAGCTTATAGCGTCATACCCAGGAAGACTTGAGGCTGTAATCACGGCCAAAGGTGCCTCAACAAAGTACTGAGTGAAGGGTCCGCATACTTTTGTAAATGTGATATTTCAGTTATTTATTTTTAACTACTTTGCAAAAATTTCTAAACACCCATTTTCGCTTTTTTATTATGGCGTATTGTTAAAAAAATGAATTTAATCCATTTTAAAATAAGGTTGTAACGTAACAAAATGTGGAAAGGTGAAAGGGTCTGAATACTTTCTGAATGCACTGTATAGGGCCGTGGGCGGAGAGAAATCAACTTTATTGCTTTGTCCAGGATATTGCCACGCTTTGTGTCACGCAAGCACATGGAGATTATTCCATCAGACACCCTGGCTTCGATGGACACCGTCTACTAGAACAGTCACGATAGAGGAAATATTTGGCATTTCTGGATGAACATAGTTGCGAATGCCTTGGCATTCAGATCATTAGCCTTTTCCCATCATGTTGAGGATGGTGTCATTTTCTGAACCTCCTATTTCCATTGACTGTTTAATTGTCCACCACCATTCACAACAATATATGGTTCGACCATAGAGTTTGATCGATTCTGTTGGGCGCGAGATCACTTAACGCAGCCCACATCAGACCAACTGGCCTAGTTACTGGACTGTCCCTTGTTGCTTTTCAGAGTTACAGCATGGAAACAGGGCCTTTGGCCCATTGACTCCACGCTGACCATTTATCACCCATTCACACTAGTTATATATTATCTCACTTTCCTTGCACATTAGGGGCAATTTATCGAGACCAATTAGCTTATAAACCCACACGTCTTTAAGATATAGGAGAAAACCGGAGCATCCGGAGACAAGCCATGTGGACACAAATGGAACATGCAAACTCCACACAGGCAACAACCAAGTTCAGGATCAACGCTGGGTGCAAAGCAGCGACTCTATCACTGCACCACTGTGCTTCCCACAAAAAAGTTACCACATCAACAAAATTCCATTCTGCCAAAATCATCCCTGCAGTCAAACTGCATTATAAATCTTCAGACCTTGTGCAATTTCCTCCCTTGCATTTTTTAAGTGCCTGGAATATTTTTAATCCAATCCCAACAGCTTATCTAATTTTCCGGATGCTAGCTCTTTTAACACATCCTCACAATTCCTTTTCTTAGAAAGGCCCTTCAACCTCATGGCTCCAATTTTCTTCCAAGTATTCTGCTATGTTCAGTTCTTGATATTTATCACAGATTTCCACATTTAGCTTTATTCTGCCTTGGGTGTTCCTCGGTATGGAGAGGAAGGTGTCTAGAATTTGCAACTTCCCTCTTCTAATAATAGATATTTGCTTATTGTGATTTCTCATTATATGAACGCCTCCCACTGTTCTGACATGGGTTTACGAGCAAGAAGCTTTTTTTACAACGTATACCAAATCATCTCAAACTAGCAAAATTGACCTTATTCTAAATTGGAACTTTTACTCTTGGTTTATCTTTGCCCTTTTTCATAACCCTACCAACTCTTACTGAATGTGATCACTGGTCCCAATATGTTCTACCCCTTCCCAGGTCCATACCTTAAAACAAAGTTTAATCCTGCCCAGTCTCCTGGTAGAATAGATATGCTCAGATTTAAATGGTTCTGTTGAACACATTTTAACATTTCCTGGTTTAAATGTCAGATTCCCAGCATCTGCAATTGTTAGATTTTATTTACTCTCCTGATTTTACATCTGTGTCCACAGGAACACTTATCCATCGCCCTAATTGTCAAATCCCTCCCTCTTCATTGTATCTTACCTTTTTATCCCCAATCCATATGGCTGAGTCAACCACAGTGCAAATGAACTTTACTCTCGCTGTTCTCCCTAGAGGAGCTTTGTCGGTATCTAAAAAGGAAAATCATCTAGACGACATGATTCACATGGGGAACTCCTGCACTATCTACAGGGGCTCCTGCTATGACAGTGGTCACCAATTTCCTCATTCACCAGCTTAAGAATAAGCTGTTTGGTGACCACTTCCTTGAATGTACTTTCCATAAAACATTGACTCTTGCAAAAGCACTACAACGATGCCAGATGTTGTCCAAGCTCCAGATCTTCAGCTGTTCAGATGCACTGTAAGGGACTGAGGAGTCCTACCATGCCTCTCATTACTAACTAAATAAAAATCACCTACTTACCTAGATAAATTTCAGGGAGTTTTATTTAACCTGAAGCCATGAAAAACAGCAGATTGTTTTGTTTGCAATGTTCATATCATGCACTGATGCCCAAGAGGTCCCTCGCTATGCTATCAGAAGTCCCCACCCTCTCGCGGCGGCCCAAATTTGGTCCACAAAGGATTGAAGCTTGGCTATGAGGGGTCCACATTTTTTTAAATTGTGGAATATTCCGGCTTGTTGAAACAGTTGACACGTAGTCTTGCAGCAGTTGTGCGAGTTTTAGCACGCAAGGGGCAAGCGGGTAAATGTAGGAGCATGTGTCACCATTATATTAACTGTGTCTTTTAATTTTGTTTTCAATTATTTAATTAGACTTGTATTTAATGCTTTAATTTTATGATTAATAAGCTACAAAGCCAATTTAAATTGTTTTGAAAAGAAATTATGACAGAATTATCAATACATCATGCTAAATTAAAATATGGGCCATAGGTCCAAATGGTTAATACATTTTCAGCCATGAATGAGAAAAGTTGGGAGCCATTGGCATAGATGAATAAAACTCAGAGTGATTGTTACTTATTACTTGTTACTTGCAGAACTGCTTTGATATCCAAGTCTTTTAAAAAATCTAAACTCCAGCCCCTGCTTACTTGGGAGACGTGGAAATGTCATTTCCAGTTAGAACTTTCTTCCAGATGTGAAACAAAATGAATGCCATTCACTCACTGCACTGCCTCCAGGCGGAATAAATGGCCCGCCTCGACCATGAAGCTGATTACTTCCATATGCCCACAAAATGCATTACCTCATGTAATCTAAATCTTTGAATGTGTATAGCTTTTTGTCAAAAAAGAAAAACATATTGAAGGTTTCCCATTGATGCAAGAAAAATCCACTCAAGTTGCAGTGGACTTTATTCACTGTCGATGCCGAGAAACTTACCAACTCAAAGGCTTCAATACAAATGCCATCAATATTTCTGTTGCATAAAATTATTTGCAGACTCACCTTTATTTTGTTTTGCACACAACAAATCAGTTTATTCCCCCAAATCAATTATGATGTAACCCACATTACATAAATGTCAGATGTCCAAGGGAATCTTCTGAAAATCATCAGCCTCTCCCCTTGAAAGAAAAAAATCAAGCGACATTTAACTTTACACCGCACACATATTTACGAGACCAGGTTGATTTCCTTTAATAACATCTATGATGGTGGCACCTCAGAAACTATTTCAATAGTTAGACTTCCAGTAAATCCCCCAATAACACTTTTACTCACTGAATTCTTTAATCATAAACTGCTTTTATGTCAGCCTATTTCACACAACCAGTACACTTGGGATAAGAAAAATCCACCTGGCCTCAACCTATTAACTATTAAAATACATACCTATATTCTCAATCTTTATTCTTTATCCAAATCAAAATAATCTGTTTGAATGATATTATCTACCCTTGCACCTTCTCTATTTACTCTTGCTTAAAGATTAAACAATTTAATCGTATATAAAGTTAATTCTCAAATAATCACATTCACTAAATTGAAAACAATATTTATAACTTTGAAAAATCTTAAGATTTAATCACCATTTTTTTAATGTATAAAATTAAATATTTCACACTGCTTAATTCTTCTATGAAATATGACAGGTGGGACAAACATATGCAAACTCAACAAAACTGGAATTGCAGCATTTCATACTGTTGGAGATCAGCTCCCTTTCATCATCAAAGCACCTTTGCAAATAACCTAATGGTAACAAGGAAATACAGAAAGATGACATGAGATCAGAAGGTTAATCATTTCAAGGCGCTCCAGCTTCTGGCTCCAAAGCCAGCATGTCGTCTGCCAACAGACTAAATCTGTCCAGAGAATGCACATCACAGAAAGATCAATACATAGAAAAGCCCTGGATATCAAAAATAACAAAATAATTTCATCGATCAATCACTGAAAAATATCCATCATTCCTTATTTTTTAATTACCCAGTGAAATGACTAAAAGTCAAGACTTGTGCTATTCTATTTATTTATTTTCTAAAAAGTTTATACCATATAGATGTTTATAACATCATGAGATAAGATGAATAGCCACAATCTTTTCCGAGGACAGGAGAGTCTTAAGAGAGCACAGGTTTAAGGTGCAATGTTTTGAAAAAGGACCCGAGGCAACTTTTTTCACAGAGGGTCATGAAATGAGTTGCCAGAGAAAGTGCTAGAGGCAGGTACCATTATAATTAGAGCCAGGAGGTTTAGGCATTAAAAATCTCTGAAATACGCAGGCAAATAGGCATAATAAAATCACAAAAAGCACTAAAAAGGCTTTTATTGACAAAAAAAGGCATAAAAAGGCATGTATTTCCACCACCAAAATATGGTTAAAAATGACAATATAAAGGCATACTACATTAAATGACCAAAGTTGCCTGGTTGCACATAATTACTGCATTTTTTTCAAATTATCTGGTGTTAAACTATGCCGTCTGTCAGAACAGAATATGTTTCAGTTGTGAAAAACTTCTTTCTACCCCAGCTGAGGTCACTGGTGCATACCCGAAACAAGCTACAAACTCTATATTCATGTCGATATCTTGTGCATAACCACCACCTTTGAGAACTTTAGCTTATGTTTTGTATTTCTTCAAGATCTTTGTTACCTAAAATCACCCTCTCACATTTTCCTTGTATATCTCTACCTACATCGCCAGGAACTTTACAAATATTGTCAGTTACTTTGTTGAAAACCTGCAAGTTATTTACTAATGTTTTGCCACGTTTCTCAAGGGAAGTGATAGCTTGTGGGAAGTTTGCAAAATTGGAAGCAATAAACACAAGATCGTGGTGGAGGGACTTTTTCTGCATGATTTCACTGACAATCCTGACTGCAGCAAATTCTTCTTCAAAACAGTTGACGATTTCTTTTATCTTTTCAAAATTTGCAGCCTGGTAGAGTTCAGCAGAGAGCAATGTACCCCAGCTAGTCAAAACGGGCTGAGGAGGCAGCGGAATCTCAGGTGCCATTTCCTTGAACTGCACAATACTTTGAGGAAGATTTTCTTGACATTGGAAATTAGGCGATCAACATTTGGAAACAAGCTACGTATGTGCTTGGCAATTCTATGGAGTCCGTGAGCTAATAAGCATGTCAAATGCAACATTTTGGGGAATAAAACTTTAAGAGCACGAGCAGCTTTTTTCATGTACGGAGCTGCATCACATACAGAACTACATTCTTGTGTTTTATACCTTCTGGCCAAAGTACAGCAAGTGAAGATGTAAACAACTGACCAATAGTTGAGCTGTTTGACTTCTCCAATACTTCCGATGTCAACAAATACTCCTTTGATGGTTGACCTGCCACCAGTGTACCAATGACCACATTGGCAATATATCTCCCCACAGCATCGGTTGTCTCGTCTATTGAGATCCATATTTTGTTGCATGCAACTTCATCTCTAACTTTCTGCACAACAATGTTGAAGTTGCTGTCAACATAATTTTTCCGTAATGATGACTCACTCGATACATGTTCCTCTGTGTATTTCTCTAAAAAAGCTTTGAGAGATTTGTTTTCCAATTTCCACAGTGGAATTCCAGCATCAATGAATGCCTTGCACAGATCACTCGAAAACTCAGATTTGCGACTGGAGCCAGCAGTAAATGTAGCGAGGAGACAAGCTTGCGTATTTCCCGCCTTCAGTTTCTCTGCCGCCGACTTGTGTTTAGCTATCTGTACATGCTGGGAGACAAAATATTTCTTCTCATGATTCACTGCTTTCTCACATGCTTTGCAAAACAGCACACAGTTGTCACTCTCCTACGATCTCACCAAATCATTCAGTTTTTTACAACTTGGTCAACTTGGGCAAGTTGAACTAAAGAGCCTGTTTCCGAGCTGGATAACTAAGACATCAGGCCACTTCCCAAATCTCCAAAGACAATTACATGAAAGTTGAAGAATTTTCCATATCGCCAAATAAGTTTCCATATAAATGAATGAATAAGTTTATTGGCCAAGTATGTACACATTCAAGGAATGTGCCTTGGTGCTCCGCTCACAAGTATTAACACGAACCTACAGTAAACAATTAAGAATAAAGCATGAAACATTAAAACATTAAGTTTTACATTACAGTTTAAACATGTGAGTGAAATAAACCAGAGCATAAAGAGACTACAGACTTTTGGTTATTGAGTAGAGCTACTACTCATGGAAAAAAGCTGTTTTTATGTCTAGTTGTGGCGGCTTTGACAGTCCGGAGTCGATCTGAACTTGAATCATCAGTCCAGAGAAACAATGGTCCACATGGCATCACCCTGATAGATTTTCTATAATCATAGATTTATTATAATTCATCACTTGAATCTAAAGTTAGTATGCGGTACATTTTATTTCAATGAGAAATGAATTGTACTGTAAAACAAGGGACTGAGCTGCACAAAGTCCCCTATTCTCCTTTTTGTTCTCTGATGTTTGAAGGACCATGGCTATCCACAGTGCCAACCAATAATGTACAACGCGTACCAGGATGCCACCACAGTCATTTTTATACTGTGCATGGATGGCCCATGCCACAATAATCAAAACCTACGTCAGCTTTACTCAAAGTGAAGTCCAGCAATGGTAGAGCCTCAGGACATCCATTTGGGTAAAATATTAATTTCTCACAACTGCTGTTCCATCGCTCTCTACATCAACCTGCCCCCCCCCCTTTTCTTATAATTGATCTGCCAATCCACTCCCATTTAGCCAGTAATCACCCTGGCCCAGTTGACCCCCAAGTACATCAATTTTACTGGCTTGAATCAATTTCTAGCAGACCTCCCAACATTTGATTTTACAAATTCATAATCTTGATGTCCAAAATTCAGAATTTTACATCAAAATTCATAATATAGGGCGTAATGCAACTTTTCAGCAAAAAAAAGTATGCACGCCAAATGCACATAAGCGTTGCGCTAAATTCATGTGTGAAAAACGACTATTATTTCCAACAGTCTGTAGTTCTTGGACTACATGTACAATGTCAGGCCTATGAGTATATTTTGCTATTTATAAGAAGGTTATTGAACAGAAATACTTTTTACAACACAAAAAATTGTTTTGTTTTGTTTTTTCTATTTTGCTTTTTCCTTACATATCCCAACTCTCTTGGTATTGAATAAACGAAAAACGTTCATTAAAAATGTAAGTTATGAAGAAAGAGTTTCAATTAAAACTGCACATACCTAATTTCATTGAAGATATAATTTCTCCAGTGGTCTTCAACAGCAAATCACAATGGTCCATGTGTCCCCCACCCCTACTCCCCCCCACTATCCTCCCCCCCACCCCACCCCTACTCCCCCCCCACTATCCTCCCCCCCACTATCCTCCCCCCCACCCCTACTCCCCCCCCACTATCCTCCCCCCCACCCCAACTATCCCCCCCCCAACTCCCCTCCCCCCCATCTCCCCTCCCCCCCTTCCCTCCACCTCTCCCACTCCCATTCCCCTCCCCATCCCCAATCCCCCCTCCCATCCTCCGCCCCCCCCCACCTCCCTAACCTCCAGTCCCCCCTCCCTTGCATTCCAACCCCCACCCCCATTCACCCACCCATCCCCCTCAACAACAACGGGCCTCACGCTACGCGGCGGGGCCAGGGGCGAGGCGGGGCCAGCGTCCAGGCCAGCGGCCGGGCCAGGCCAGTCCAGCGGCGAGGCCAGGCCAGTGGTGAGGCATGTGGTTTGCGGGAAAAAATTGAGGCTAAATCGGAATGGCGGAAATGAAATAGGAAAGCAGAAACTTTCCGCCAAATTTGGAAGGGTTGGGAGGTCTGTTCTAGGTAATTTCTCTTTGATAATGAATTTATGCAAGCAGGTGATACTAACCATCAGGTTAGTTTTAAATTAATAAATTTGTCTTTGCATTTGACCATGGCAACTTTTGTCAACTTTTAAAAATAAAAGCCATAATGCAAAATTGTAACTGAAGTATCTTGTACTTATTGTGAGAAACATGGCAACAGATGACTTCTCAGTCATTTGACAAGGAAATAAGACACAAATTCAAAAACTAAAATCTTGTAATGCTCGACATAATAAGAGTTTAATATCCTAAGGGTAGGAAAAAGAATTAATCATACACAACTAGATAATTGATTGGTATAATGAAACACAAGGGCTCCAGATCAAACATGGAGATGATGAAGATTCAAGTTCAGATTTCAATTAGCCTGAATGGTTTTTGACTGGAGGATGTAGATACAATCCAACCTCAGAGGGAAGCAACGTCAAACCAAATCCTTTCTCTTCCTGCTGTCAACATGCACACAATAAATATAAAATCAGGGGTGGGGGGGGGGGGATTCACTGGTTAGTAATCAGCATAATTCCTGGCTGTTTTGTCTCCTAATTCTCAAAAATGATGTAATGCAGGCTGCAAATGAGTCATCTAAAACCATGAATTTTAGGTACACAGATTTGTGCAGAGTTCACCACGCAAGTTTACAGGTGCAGTGATATTCAAGAGGCCAAATTTTGATAAATATCAAAACTACGAATTGTTATATCAAAGCCAGTTAAGAATGTTGTATCCACCCTCTGCTGAATATCTTGTCTTATGTAAAAATGTGATAGAGGAAATTAAAAACTGGTCTAACAATATCAGTTGAATTTTCATTCAATTTTCTGCTAAGTTTTTCTCCTTGGGTGAACAATTCGAACAGTACGCAAGTCATCATAACTTTATACAGAATAACAATTATTTTGTAAGATGTGCTGAGGGTTTAAAACAATTCAGCTAAAATGGACTCACGCAAGATTGCGTTTCAGATGATGCCAGAGGCACTCGCGCAATGAATGAATTTTAAAAAAGGACAACAATTATTTTAGCTTCAAGGTATCGTTTAACCTTGCATAGTGAGAACCTAAGAACCCGACTTTGAACTTCTTGCATATGTGAGAACAAACCAGTCATTTGTTTTTGTTCTCTGTTTCTTCTGGCACAGCAATGGCAACACATGCTCATGTTTTTCTTTTGCTTCTTTTTAGGCAGTCCACCAGGATATACTCACAGGTTAGCACACAACAATAGCTTTTCACTGTACCTTGATACACCAGACAATAAACTAAACTCATACAGGATGATTTGCTACCACTCTGGTTTTCTGGGTTCTGAGGTGACTGAAGGGAGCCATAGTTTCCACTGTGGTACTGGCTAGTTGTTGTTCTTTCCACCATATATGCTGGGATTCTGTGTGTTCACAGAACAACCATTCATAGATTCTAGGTTCTTAAAACCATTCTGAATGGTCCATCACACTTTGAATGGACATGGCAAAGAATTCTCCAGTGTCAATGAGCATGGTAGTTTTTTTTCCTCTCCCAAAGGAGGCTTTGATGCTTTCTGATACACCAAAGTCCTGATGCAGGGTCTAAAAAAGGGTCTCGACCTGAAATGTCCCCCATCCTTCTCTCCAGAGATGCTGCCTGTTCCGCTGAGTTACTCCAGCTTTTTGTGTCTATCTTGACCTAAAACATTGACTATCCGCTGTCTCCATAGAAGCTGCTCGGTACATTGAGTTGTTCGAGAAGTTTGTTATTTGTTCCAGAGAAAGGGCATTAATGTTGGTCACTTATCACTCCAATAAATTTGGGGGATGTTTGCAACAAGGTGTTTGTTTTCAATAGTCCTGATCCCAAAAAAGGAGCTGACAAATGAGTTTTGTTTGCCAGCAGCAACATAAACCTAAAATTACTATGAAGCTCCTTTATTTTAACAATACTGAAATAACATGGAACAGCCAGAATGAAATAAAAATGATTGCAAACATGATTATAGAATTTGTCTTGCATTTAAACACAAGATGATGTAGCCAGTAGTAAGTCTAGCACCAGAGGGCACAGTCTCCGGAGAAAAGTATGTACCTTTAGAATGGAGATGAGAAGGATTTTTTTTAGCCACAGGGTGGTAAATCTGTGGAATTCATTGCCACTGACTGCAGTGGAACCCAAGTCATTGAGTATTTTTTAAACTGTGTTTGATAGGCTCTTGATTAGCAAATGTGTCAATGGTTACAGGGAGAAGGCAAGAGAATGGGGTTGAGAACTAAAAGAACCAACATTTTAAATCCCAAATATTTTGATCTGGCTGTACAACATCTTGCAAAATAAATGAAAATAAAATCTGATAGAATGTCTGGTTGTCAAAGTATTATTCATTTAGTGTACACATATAGGATTGGACTAGATTTTTTTAAGCAACACTTATGTATGTGTTTAAACATAAAATGCAGATAGATAACATCTAAAAAATTACAAAATTTACATTTCAGCTGAGGACTGTACATCATATATTAATTAATCATGAATGTATATTAATGTATATTAATGATTTGGATAAGGAGATTGAAGGCTTTGTGGCCATGTTTGCAGATGATGCCAAGATAGATGGAGGGGCAGGCAGTGTAGAGGAAGCAAGGAATCTGCAGAAGGACCTGGACACTTGGACAGATTAGGAGAGTGGGCAGAGAAGTGGCAGATGAAATTCAGTATAGCAAAGTGCGGAATCATGCATTGTGGTAATAAGAATAAAGCCATAGATTATTTTCTAAATGGAGAGAGAATCCAGAACCGGAGGTGCAAAGGTACTTAGGAGTGCTGGTGCAGGACTCCCAAAAAGTTAATTTGCAAGTCGAGTAGGTTATAAATGAAGGCAAATTCAATGCTAGCATTTATATCAAGAGGATTGGAATACAAAAACAGCAATGTAATGCTAAGGCACTAGAAGGCAATGGTCAGGCCACATTTGGAGTATGGTGAGCAAATTTAGGCCCCATATCTGAGGAAGGATGTGCTGGCTCTGGAGGTTTACAAAAATGATTCCAGGAATGAGTGGGTGAGCATATGATGAGCATTTCACAGCATTGGGCAACCACTCGCTGGAGTTTGAGGGGGGACCTCATTGAAACTTACAGAATAATGAAAGGCATAGAGTGTACGTGGAAAGGATGTTTCCACTGGCGGGGGAGTCCAGGACCAGAGGTCATAGTGTCAGAATTAAAGGACGCTCTTTTAGAAAGGAGGTGAGGAGGAACCTCTAGTCAGAGGGTAGTTAATCTTTGTAACTCATTGCCACAGAGGGCAGTGGAGACCGTCAGTGGATATTTTTAAGGCAGAGATAGACAAATTCTTGATTAGAACAGTGTCAAGGGTTATGGGGAGAAGGCAGGAAAATGGGATTAGGAGGCAGAGATCAGTCATGATAGAATGGCAGAGTAGACTCAGTGGGCCGAATGGCCTAATTCTACTATAACTTGTGAACATCAAAATTAACAAACACATTTTAAGTTGCAGAGAAGAGGGAAGAGATCAAAAGATTATTTGTGATAAAATCGAAATGAAGAAAGACTGAATGTCAGAACAGGTGGTGCTGGTTGAGAGGGTGTTATTAATCACAACTAATTTATCTAAAGGTTTAAATGGAAGGTATATTCCCTTATTTTTATATTATCTTCCCTCATTGACCTATAATCAGATAACATAAATTAATATATAATATTGGCAGTTTTCCTCTCTGTCCCAACTTCCTGGGCATTCTGGTTGTTGTGGGTTTCATAGTTTTTACATTCCTTTATGTCCTCCCTCTAACTGCCTTCATTTAATTTAGCTGATATATTCCTGAAAAAAGCATCACCTTCACCATCATATTCAGAATTATAGATCAGGAATAAATGCAAGTTACAGGCTAAAATAGTAACAGAATAAATTGATGTAGGTTTCTTTTCTAAAACTGTCTTTTATTGAAGATAGTGATTAAGCAAGAAAAAAAAAAGGTTTTGGTGTTAACAACCTCCTTTCCCCATGATCAAAATCTCATAGAAGATTAATTTTAAATACTCACTTGTCAATATGCAACTTGGGCAAAATAACAAGAGTTCATGCGACATTCATGGTGCTTTAGCACAACCAGGAGTTAACATAGTTCCTGAAATATGAGGACATCCTTGGCTGTGTGGGGTAAGAGAAAATGACAAGGAATTGAGCATAAACTGAAAATGAACAAAATGGGCTTCGGAGAGATTTTAGCATCCAAATGATATTTTCAATCAATTTCTTTCAATGCAAGGACCTTTAAAAGGGAAATCCACAAAAGGGACCAACAGGATATCTGACCACTCCTGTGCAACACAATAGTGACTGGAAAGATACAAGATGGGGCGTGAATGAAAAGCTGCTCTGAGGCAATGTGAATAGCCCTTAAGAAAATCCTTATAAAGTGCCGTTCAGTCTATATATAGTTATTGTTGCTGAAAATCAGAAATCCACAGACCATTATTATGTGAAAAAGGAAACACTAGAATGAAAAAATCAGATCGATTAAAGTCCGATTTGGAAACAAAGGTTAATACATTAGGTGAAACTAAAATTGATGCATAAAATTCTGGTTTGAAAACGTTTTTGACCTCTCCACCACACCCACACGCTTCCTGCTCCAAGAACACAATTTCCCTCTCTCCCACCTCTAACACCCCCCTCCTCTTCCAGTACACTCCTACACTAATTCACAAGCTATGCCAGAACTGCCTTGAATGAATGTGACCAAAAAATGTGGACTGTTGTCTTCACAGGAACAGACAAAATATTTTGGCAGTATGCTATTAATCATAGTCATAGAGTTGTACAGTACAGAAACAAGCCTTTCAGCCAATTTATCCATGATAACCAAGTTGCCTACCTGAGTTAGTCCCATTTCCCTGCATTTGGCTCATATCCCTTTAAACATTTTCTATCCGTGTACTTGTGCAAATGTCTTTTTAACATTGTAATTGTACCCACATGTACTACTTCCTCTGGCAGCTTGTTCCACATACACACCACTCTGAAAAACCTGCCCCTCGGTCTTCTTCAAAGCTTTTCCCTTCTCACCCTATATCTATGCCTTCCAGTTTTATACTCCATACCTGGGGGGGGGGGGGGGGGGGGGGACTGTGATTATCCAATCATTCTCTTCATTTTGCTCCAGGGTAAAAGACCCATTCATATACAATCCCTCTTTTTAACTCAATTACACCCCCCCCCCCCCCAAGTAATAAGTTTGTGAGTCTTTTCTATAACCATTCCAGCTTAATGACATGCTCTGTATGCTAGGTGACCAGAAATGCATACACTACTCCCATGTGTGGTCTCACAAATATTCTGCACAGTTGTAACACAAACTCTTGTACTCAGTGCCACAACCTAGTGTGCCAAACTCCCAATAAGCTTTTTTCCCCTGCAGGATTTTCACACTGATGGAATTGTGCCCCCTCCATGATCCCTGCTGTGTCCATTTTACTGCTTCACTACAAAATCACTTCTAAGTATGACTACTTTGAAGATTTTCTCCTTTCTCCAATGTTTCTGCGAGACCTACTATTACTGTCTGAAGAAAGGTCCCGACCTGAAATATTGTCCGTTCATTCACTTCACAGATGCCACCTGACCTATTGAATTCCTATAGTGCATTGTTTTTAGCATTGATTTCTGATATGATTATCTTTCCTTTGAAGGTTATAGGCAAAGCCATGCTGGAAAGTTTCCATGAAAGAGAAGAAATTATTGGTGCTTGCCAGCCAAATTACCTTTGGTGCTCAAAGAATCACAGGAAATGTTTGCACTTTTTAAGTATTTCATCCCGATGACTCGGCATGGAAAATGATGAAATATCCATAAGCCCTGCATTCATAAGGAGAAATCATGTGTAGACAAGTCAGCAGGTGGTAGTTTTCCAGATCAATTTATAACATTTATTGAGGAAGAAGTCTTGCATTTAGCTTCTACTTGTTGCCACCAAGTTTGTTCTCTCTACCATGCAGTTTCCCTGCAAATTAAGAACCTATATCAATTTCTATGTCCAGTTCTGATGGATTCTTGTCGAAATGTGAAAAAATAGCTCTGTTCCTCTTTTCAGTTTCTGCCTGGTGTACAAATATTTAAAGCAATTTCTGTTCTTATTTCACGTCTTGTCCTTCTACTCATATGTAAAGCATCTCGATTATTAACGAATCAGAAATCCTAAGTATAATAACAAAGCCCTGGATGCAATTTCATTTTTGAATGTGATTGCATTATTTTTATCTACGGTCTGCAGAAATGAACTTCATTCTCAATAAAATTCCACTTATTGTACACACACCAGAAACTGCGGTTATATCATACAGCAGATTTGGCACTATTTTAATGAGGCTAAAAATAGGTTGGTTGGAGTGAAACTGTGGCAGTTATTGCCAAAAATAAATCAAAAACATATTCTAAACCTCTTCACCCTGCAAATCAGAGAAACTATATCATCCTAAGAAGCAGAACCAAACATCCTCCAATTCTTTCATCTCAGGATCACATCAAGTAACAAATTCATTACTTAACCACCCTATCCAACAACACAGATGGTTAATATAATGTCCTATGAGAGGAGTGGGCCGGTAGGAGAGGGACCAGGATATTGCCTCCAGCGACTTCAAGGTCGGCTGCAGGAGTAGCCCCCGAGACACAAAGGCGGTCGGGCAAGGAGGGGGACAGTGGACCGCAGGCCGAGCGCGATGGAGGAGGCCCTGCAGCGGCCTCGGGCTTACATAGATTGAGGGCTGCTGCAGTATATCGAACACGTGGACCAGACTTTGAACTTTTTATAAATGGCGCCAAAATATGGCAACTCATGCATGTGTGATCTATGCAAAAAGAAATTCACTGTGTGGTGCACACATGATAATAAAGCACCATTGATTTAAATCTTCAACTTGATGTAATTATAATAAATAAAATAGTGAATGAATGACTTATTGATATTAGTTACAGTATAAATTCTGGCAAAAGTTAACATACATACTCGTAGTGAAAAAAAACAGCACATGCACAAGACTGGACTTGTTTGAGGGCAAGGTGAACCTTCTTGCAGCTGATATATAGCACTGCAATCTGCCAATATAACTTTCCCAGATGATTCCAATTCAACCTTTCTTTTATCTTCTGAAGATCAGATTGTGCAACTCTTCCTCCATGCCCACCTTAAACAGACACTTGCAGACAAAAAGCTGAAGCTGCTGGAATCTTGAGCAAAACACAGTGCTGGAGGAACTCAGCAGGCCAGACAGCATCTGCAGAGGAAATGGACAGACTTCTGTCTGAAGAAGGTTCACGCCCCAAAATGGTGTACCGCCTGACTCAGAGCTCCTCCAGCATTTTGCTAAATGGAAAGCGTCTCTTTAAAACACAAAGTGCAAATTCCTGTAAATTATGCAAGAAAATAAAATCCTCTCATCAACAGCAGAATAGCACTAAAAACAATTCCTGTGCAGAGTGTGCTGGCAATAAATAAAGCTGGTGAAAGGATGGATACATTTTTAAATATTAGCCATGTTAATTCTTGGGCATTTTTCCACTTTCAATTACAATAACCTATACCAACTGGCCCAACTCTCTTGTGTAACATTGACTTACACAAAAGGAAGAAAATTAAAATGCAAAAAGTTTTCTTTTACATATTTATTGGCCAGTTTTACACCACATTGTGAACATAGCAATAGTGGAAAAGGTGTAGATTATTTAAAAACAGCAAATCGCCTCCTCCCACCCCAAGCCTTTATGCCATTCCACTAAATTTGCTACATGTGATCTGTTTAAACGTTGTGTACTCAGGATGCTAACACGATTACTAAAGAGCAGTGATACTACAGTGGTTCTAAAGAGATCTGCAAAATCTTTCAACCATTTTCTGTTCCTATCTGATCATTTCTGCAACTCAATGCAGAAGCTTTAACTTCTGTTTACAAAGGAACATAGAACATTACTGAACAGGAACAGGCCCTTCAGCCCACGATGACCGTGCTGGATATGATGCTAATTTAAACTAATTTCCTCTGCCTCCAGGTGCTCCATATCCCTCCATATCGTATCTGCTTCCATCAACACCTGTTGCAGCATGTTCCAGGCACCCACCATTCTCTAAAATACTTGTCCCACACATCTCCTTTAAACTTTCCCTCTGGTTTTAAAGCTGCGCCCTCTAGTCTTTGACATTTCCACTCTGAAAGACGGCTCTGCCCGTCTACCTTGTCTGTGCCTCTTATAATTTTATACACTTCTATCATGTCTCTCCTCAACCTCCAATGCTCCAGAGAAAACAATCCAAGTCTGTCCAACTTCTCCTTATAGCTAATACTCTCTAACCCAGACAGCAATCTGATAAACCTCTTCTCGAAACCCCTCTCCAAAGCCTCCACATCCTACCTGTAATGGAGCAACCAGAACTACACACAAAATTTCAAATACTGTCAAACCAAAGATTTATAAGCTGCAAAATGACTTCTCGGTTCTCATACTCAAACATCAATTGATGAAGACAAGTATTTCTTCTGTACCACTCAATTTACTTGTGTTGTCACTTTCAAGGAGCTATGGGTTTGGACCCCAAGTTCCCATAGAATACTTAAGTAATATTCCATGAGTTTTTTGTAACTGAAAGTTAGACAACTATCAGCTTTCCTGGCAATATCATTTGAGGTAAAAGAGTTCCAAACATCCATTTATTCACAAAATGCTGGAGTAACATCCATCATCCTTCGCAAAAAGAATTGTTCCCTAACGCTATCCATGAAATCTTAAGGCAACAACACTCATATCAAGCAAAAATAAACTGCTGGAGGAACACAGGGGGTCAGGTAGCATCTGTGGACGAAATGGACAGATAATATTTCATGTCGGAACCTTTCTTCAGATTGATGGAATTGTGGGGAGAAAGCTTGAGAGAACAAGTTTCCTACATCTGCAGATTCTTACGCGTCCTCTCATTATCAATTTCCCCATACAGTGAAATTAGGTTAAAATCTGAGTGATATCTTCAGTCCAATCACTTCTTAGCCTAAATTCAAAGAAATAACACCCTATTTCTATCAATGTTTTCCTTCTACTGTACAACCTTAATCCAGCAGAAAATAAAACATTCTACCCCATTTTACAATGTCATTCTGAAACCAACCAGTACGATCTTTGCCTCATATGTAATTTTACTTCCCAGATTTATTTAGAGATGCTCAAGTGACATTTTTTTTTAAGCAGAAGATACATTTCAGCATTTATCCAAATTTGTTCTGCAGTTCCACAAATCTGTAGACACCTCAATTGCTGATAGAAATTTGTATCATAGAGCACACAGTAGCATAGTGTTTAAATTACTGCGCTAGTAATACAGAAACTTGGACCAATAATCTAGCGGCATGAGATCCAATCCCTATCATGGAAGCTGAAGAAGTTATAATTCTAAATTCAGTTAATTTAACAAATTAATAAAACTAAGTAACAACCAATCTGCTGGAGGAACTTAGCAGGCCCAGTATCATCTGTGGATGGAAAAGGGTCCAAGTTTCAGGTCGAAACTTGGACCTGAAAATTGTGTTCAGTTCTGGGCATCATTTTAAAGGAAAGATGTCGTCAAGCTGGAACGGGTACAGAGATGATTTACGAGGATGTTGCCAGCTTTAGAGGGTCTGAGCTATAGGGAGAGGTTGAATAGGCTGGGACTCTATTCCCTGGAGTGCAGGAGGATGAGGGGTGATCTTATATAGATAAAATCATAAGAGGAATAGATCAGGTGGATGCACAGAGTCTCTTGCCCAGAGTAGGTAAAGAGAGGACCAGAGCAGATAGGTTTAAGATGAAGGAGAAAATATTTAATTGGAATCCGAGGGCTAACTTTTTCACACAAAGGTTGGTGGGTGTATGGAACAAGCTGCTAGAGGAGGTAGTTGTGGCTGGGACTATCCCAATGTTTAAGAAACAGTTAGACAAGTACATAGATAGGACAGGTTGGAGGGATACAATACAATACAATATATCTTTATTGTCATTGTGCAGGGGTACAACGAGATTGGGAATGCGCCTTCCATACGATGCAATAAATTAATTCGCTAATCAGTATAAATTTATACAACCCAGTGAAACAAAATTAGGAACAGTTTTAAGACAGTATAAAGTTCAAGTAGGTCTGTGCCGGTTCACTGTGCGATGTGATCATCCGGCTCAGCAGGACCGGTTCATAGCAGCTATGGCCCTGGGGATGAAGCTGTTCCTGAGTCTGGAGGTGCGGGCGTAGAAGGCCTTGTAGCGTCTGCCCGATGGTAGAATTTCGAACAGACTATTGCAGGGGTGTGAAGAGTCTTTGTGAATGCTGGTGGCTTTTCTGAGGCATCGTGTGTTGTAGATGTCCTCCAAGGCTGGTAGCTGTGTTCCGATAGTCTTCTGCACTCCATGGACTACCCGCTGAAGAGCTCTCCTCTCTGCCTCCGTGCAGCTGAGGTACCACACCGGGATGCCATGCGTTAGGATGCTCTCTATGGTGCAGTGGTAGAAGGTCGTCAGCAGCTGTTGGGGCAGACCAGACTTTTTCAGTGTTCTCAGGTAGAACAGTCGCTGATGCGCCTTCTTGACCAGCGCAGCGGTGTTAGTGGACCATGTGAGATCCTCCGAAATGCGAGTACCCAGAAACTTGAAGCTGGACACTCTCTCCACACTGTCCCCATTGATAAAGATCGGAGCGTATTCCCCATTGTGTGATCTACAGAAGTTAATGATGAGCTCCTTGGTCTGGGAGGTGTTTAGGGACAGGTTGTTAACTGAGCACCAGTCCACCAGGTTCTGCACCTCCGCTCTGTAGTTTGTTTCATCACCGTTGGTGATCAGCCCGATCACCGTTGTGTCGTCTGCAAACTTGACAATGGTGTTGGTGTCGAATGCAGGAACACAGTCGTGTGTGAATAGGGAGTAGAGCATGGGGCTCAAAACACAGCCCTGTGGTTTGCCGATACTCAGGGTGATAGTGGAGGACAGATGCGGGCCCATTCTCACTGCCTACGGTCGCTCCATCAAGAAGTCCAGGATCCAGTCGCATAACGATGAGCTGAGGCCTAGCTGGTGGAGTTTGGTGAGGATGACCGTGTTGAAGGCAGAGTTATAGTCAATGAATAGCATCCTCACGTACGTGCCCTGTCTCTCCAAGTGAGTCAGGACAGTGTGAAGAGCCAGAGAGATGGTGTCCTCTGTGGATCTGTTTGCCCTGTATGCAAATTGATGAGAGTCCAGTGAGGCAGGGATGCTGGATTTGATGTGTGAGAGGACCAGCCTTTCAAAGAACTTCATGATTATAGGGGTTAGGGCAACAGGACGGTAGTCGTTCAGGTTGGTGATTTTAGCTTTTTTTGGCACCGGCACTATGGTAGCCGACTTCAGGCACTTGGGGACCGTAGCCAGAGATAACGACAGGTTAAAGATCCTGGTGAATACCTCAGCCAGCTGTTCAGCACAGTCCTTAAGTACCCTTCCTTGAACTCCATCCGGGCCTGCAGCCTTGCGTGGGTTGACCCTTCGCAGAGCGTGTTGTACATCCCGTGTGCTTAATGTTAAGACCTGTCCCTCCGCCTTGGCTGGGGTTCTTCCCCTCATGGTGGTGTTGCCAGTTTCGAAGCGGGCAAAGAAGGTGTTAAGCTCGTTGGTTAGTGTGACATCGCTGTGGGGGCAGGCAGGGCTGCTCTTGTAGCCAGTGATGTCCCTGACACCCTGCCACATGCTTCTGGTGTCCGTGGTTTTGAAGGGTCTTCCACCCGTTGCCTGAGGGTGTCTTTGGCCCTTTTTATACTTTTGTTCTGGTTTGACCTGGCAACCCTGTCTGCTGAAGTGTCACCAGATTTAAAGGCATTGTTGCGTGCCCTCAACAGATTCTGTACCTCCTTATTCATCCATGGTTTCCGGTTTGGGTACATCTTTGTTTCCTTATCCTCCGTGACATTCTCCACACAGCAGTTGATGTAGGAGAGCACAGTGGATGTGTACTCCTCCAAGTCTACCTCTGAACCGCAGGTCGCCTGTTGTGCAAACAGGTCCCAGTCGGTGCGATCAAAGCAGTCCTGGAGTTGTAGGGTGGCGTCCTCGGGCCATATTTTGACTCTCTTAATTGTGGGTTTGGTCTTGCGGATGACGGATTTGTATGCGGGCAGTAGAAACAGTGAGAGGTGATCGAATTGTCCCAGAGGTGGGCACGGGAGAGCTCTGTAGGCGTCCTTTACGTTGGTATACACTTTATCCAGCGTGTTTGAGCTCCTGGTAGGGCACTGCACATGCTGGTGGAATTTGCGGAGCGCAGCTCGTAGGTCGACCTGATTAAAGTCCCCGGCAACAATGAAGGCACCGTCGGGGTGGGCATCCTGCTGCTTGCTGATGGCCGAGTGCAGCTGTGCTAGCGCTAGGTTAACATTAGCCTGTGGGGGAATGTATGCGGCCATGATGATGATCACTCCCGAGGCAGATAAAACGGCCTACATTTAAGCAGTAGGTACTCCAGGTCTGGGGAACAGTAGCTCTCTATTGCACTGGTTGGTGCACCAGTCATTGTTAATGTAGATACAGAGCCCACCACCCTTGCTCTTACCGGAATCCTTTGTTCTATCAGCCCGATGTAGACCAAATGCAGGCGGGTGGGACTAGTATAGCTGGGACATGTTGGCCGGTGTGGGCAAGATGGGCCGAAGGGCCTGTTTCTACACTGTATTACTCCATGACTATGAAACCCTGCATTAGGATGCTGTATCATTGTGTCTCCATTTGAAAAGCTAACATTGGTTATGTTCAATACATAACGACTGGATTTTCCTTAAACTAATGAACTTGAACAAGCCAACACATAACTGTCAGAGCTAATACTAATTTTGTCAACCTCTGAGCCCACTCACTCCTCAAAATTCCAAGAGTGGTAATCAGAAGCATGGACAACAACAAATCTTGCTCTTCCTTGACCACATGTTACAGGAACTCTGTAGGATTCCAATGTGGAATAAAAATTTTAACGTAATCAGTTAACACAGAATCCAAGAAAATTTATGACAAGTGATCTCATGTTCATGCCAGTTGAAAAAGAGCAACACAGCCATATCCTTGCAGCAGCTAAGTCACAGCCCTTCATTTAACAGTGTTGTGATATCAGAGAAAGTGGTCGGCGTGGACTGGTAGGGCCAAATGGGCCTGTTTCCGTGCTGTAATTGTTATATGGTTATATGGTTATATGGTATGTTTAAAATAGCAATTCTGTTAAAATAAGTTTCAAACAAAAATAACTTTCTATGAAAATTCAGCCCTTTGGCAAGTAAAGTGATATAGTTTTGTGCAGCAGGGATCATATCTCACGGATGATTGAATTTTATGAGTATGTAATTAATAAAATTGATGAAGGCCAAGCCATGGATTAGGTTTACATGAACTTTTGACAAGATCTGCATGGTAGGCTGGTCCAGAAGGTTAAGGCATATTTCTGTGTATAATAGAAAAAAATGTTCTCACATGAAATAATGAGAAGTCCCTAACTACTTAAACACCTTGCATTACCTTTATTTGATCAAATGTAATTTGTGCAAAGTAATCATATGTGTATTGTTTATAATGCTATGGATCAACAAGATAAGGCTCACTATTTGACTCTTTATCAGTGAATGCTTGAAAGAGTACAAATCAAGCTGGCAATAAACAAAAATGCTGTAACACTCAATAGGTGAGGGAGCATCTTTGGAAAGACAGAATACAGGTTAGTTTTCAGTAGCAGAAAATGTGGGGAGGGATCAATAGAACAAAGGGAATAGAAATACACAGAAAGTGATGGAGTAACTCAGCGCGTCAGGCAACATTTCTGGTGGGCAAGGATTGATTATGTTTTGGGTTGGGACCATTCTTCAGACTCGCGTTTTAGATCAGGACTCTTCTTCAGAGAATAACTAATTTGGTCTTGCCCTACAACAAATAAAGCAGCAGGTAGAGTAGTAGTGTCCAGAATGATCCAAGATTGAAGCAGGTCGGAAACGTGAAGCATGTGAGTGAGATTTACAATAATTGGTATTTAATTGTGGACAGGATGGAGTCATACATATTAATATTAGGTGAATGCCTTTTTTGTCCTCTCTTTTTTTTTTCCCTTCCTGTTAATGAAATGTGCCCACAGTATACCAAAAATAATAGCTGACTGGAGAGAGCAATTTCCTACAAGGTATTAGTCACATAATATGAAACAGAATTAGACAGAAAAACAAGCATCAACCCAATGTTTGATCGTGGTGGCGTTCAAACAAACATGAATGCAAACAGCATGCGTGTCAATTAAAATATTAATTGAAAGTGAAATGAGTGTTTTATAAAAGTGAAAAATTAAATGTTTTAACTTCAAAGAATTGACAAGGGCCTAACTCAATACGTTAATTCCAAACTTTAATTAATTTTGGATTGCCATCTCATCCTCTTCTTGACTAAATCCAATACTGTCTTCTTGGTTGTACAGGATACATACCCGACTATGAAGCAGTCGTAGATACACAAAAACAAGCATTATACACTATACCATATTGGTTTGAAGCATGAAGCAGAAGATCACAAATAAACCCTGCGTTGGTAAGTATTGTCCCCTGCCAAAGAAATGTGGTTGCACATATATAAATCTACAATAATGGACTGTCACATTAAGTGCATGTCCTGGTTACATCCATATATTTTCCAGAACAGCCATTGTTCATCATTAAAAGTCAATTTACATGCATCTCATTCCAAAACTTTTTCATGTCACTTCAGTTAAGGCAAACATATTTCCATCATAATTTCTTTACAACCAATAGAAAAAATGTTTCATATATTGCACAAATGAAAATACTGACAAGCGACACCTAATTGCTGGTAACATGGACTCCTGGGTGAACACATACCTACATAGAGTCTACTTACATAACGGTTTCAGAAAATGTGCTTGCTTTGAAATAAATTTCAAAGGGATAAAGCAGTGGCCCAATTCAAAAATCTTAGCAGACTGCCAACCAAGTTTTCATACATCTTTCCATCTTCTTTGCCATAAATTCTCAAGATGAAGTCAGAAATTAACAGGATTCAGCTAGGTCAAGTTTATGATAACTGAAAAATAATAACCTGAAGATGTTACGGCATATTTTCTTCAGGTATAATAAACAGAATGATACAGAGAGCAACAGCAATTCAGATCTGAATATTTTGGCATAGCTTTAATTGCCTTGCAGGCTACCTAAAAAGCTGCCGATAACATTTTCAATTATCTTGGAAAGATGCAGCAAATACATCTTATGCTCGAAAAGCATTCTCTGCATCACAGGTTGGCGAGAGATGGCAAACAAGTCGCATGAGTGAACATGGAAGCAAATAGGTATGAGTGCAAATGTAAAGCTAGACACATTGAGATCTCACATTAAATTGCGTGAATAACATGCATCTTACAAAAAGAACCATGGTGCATCAATGGGAAACATTACCAAAACAATCCAGCCCTCCATTACTATAGGGCCATGTCCACACCCATCAATTAAGCTACTTCAACCGCACTACCCCAAGAAGCAATTAATGCTGCAACCAGTCAGCACCAGGAGTGCAAAAAATGGGTTGTCAGTTTTGCACAGCTATCTCATATCCAAGCTTAATCTTTTGTCTCAGTACAGCTGAAAGTTACTCTAAAAAATTCAATTTTAGATGCACCATTAGGAGCTCAATGCAGTACTACTCAATCTTCACTGATCTGTACAGAGTCAGTAGTTTCAGCTTATTAACTGTATCTCCCATTAAAATATCAGGTGGTGACATAAGTTTTGCTTTAAGTATCCATGAAAATAGTATAAGTACTTTCATTATTCTATCAGTCTTACCACAAAATGATATTAATGCCTCCGATTCATTTACACCACAAGCAAATGCTGGGTTCATTCAGAACATGATACAACTTAAGGTCAATTGAAGGATTTTTCTATAATCATTTACTAAAAGAACATTCCACAGAATGGAATGGCACAAGAGCAGTTATCAATTAAAGCTAACAAAACTACCAATAATGACTGACAGTAAAATACATTTGTATCTACTTTTCTCTGGAGAAAAGTAACAGGTGACATTTTGGGTGGAGACTCTTCTTCAGACTGAGAGACAGGGTAAAAGGAAACGAGAGATATAGACAGTGATATAGAGAGATATAGAACAAATGAATAAAAGATGTGCAAAAAAGTAACTATGATCAAGGAAAGGTGGAGGCCACAATGGTCCATTGTTAGTTGTGGGCAAGGTGATAACAAGTTATACAGACAATGAAACTCACCGGACGACAGTGAAAGTAGTATAAAAGCTAGGGTGGGGGAGGCCCTGGTCTCGACCCGAAACGTCACCTATTCCTTTTCTCCAGAGATGCTGCCTGACCCGCTGATTTACTCCAGCTTTGTGTCTATTTTCGGTTTAAACCATCATCCGCAGTCCCTCCCTACATATATTGTAATGAACGTTTATTAGTTACAGTGAAGTCACGCTGGCCAACGAGCTCAACACCTTCTTTGCTCACTTGAAACCGGCAATAACAACATGAGTTGTAAAATTCCGGCCTCAGAGGACGATCAGGTGCTCACACTGAGCACACATGGTGTACAGCGCGCGCTGCAGAGGATTAATCCACGCAAGGTTGCAGGCCCGGACGGAGTCCCAGGACGGGTACTTAAGGACTGTGCTGACCAGCTTGCTGAGGTATTCACAAATATCTTCAATCTGTCTCTATCTCTGGCTTCGGTTCCGAAGTGCCTGAAGTCAGCCACCATAGTGCCAGTGTCAAAAAAAGCAAACATCAGCAATCTGAACGACTATCGTCCGGTTGCCCTCACACCAATAATTATGAAGTGCTTTGAAAGGTTGGTCCTCTCCCACATCAAAGCCACCATCCCTGCCTCACTAGACCCACATCAGTTCGCATACAGAGCAAATAGATCCACAGAGGACGCCATCTGTCTGGCTCTTCATACTGTCCTGACTCACCTGGAGAGACAGGGCACATACGTGAGGATGCTATTTATAGACTATAGCTCTGCCTTCAACACAGTTATCCCCACCAAGCTCACCTCCAAATTCCACCAGCTAGGCCTCAGCTCGCCTATATGCAACTGGATCCTGAATTTCCTGACGGAACACCCTTAGGCAGTGAAAATGGGCCTCCACCTGTCCTCCACCACCACCCTGAGTACCGGCACACTGCAAGGTTGTGTACTGAGCCCCATACTCTATTCCCTCTTCACACATGACTGTGTCCCTGCATTCGCCACCAGCACCATCGTCAAATTTGCGGATAACACAACGGTGATCGGGCTGATCTCCAACGGCGATGAATCAGCCTACAGAGCGGAGGTGCAGAACCTGGCAAGCTGGTGCTCAGAGAACAACCTGTCCCTAAACACATCAAAAATCAAGGAGATAATTATCAACTTTAGAAGGACACAGAATGAGGAATACGCTCCAGTCCTCATCAACAGGGACAAAGTGGTAAGAATGTCCAGCTTCAGGTTTCTGGGCACACACATTTCAGAGGACCTCACATGGTCCACCAATACCGCTGCACTAGTCAAAAAAGCACAGCAGTGGCTGTTTTTCCTGAGAACGCTAAAAAAGGTTGGTCTGCTCCAACAGCTACTGATGACCTTCTACCGCTGCACTACAGAGAGCATACTGACATACGGCATCCATGTGTGGTATCTCAGCTGCATGGTAGCGGACAGGAAAGCTCTTCAGCGGGTCGTCTGCAGAGCGCAGAGGATAATTGGGACACAGCTACCAGCCCTGGAGGACACCTACAACACACGCTGCCTCAGGAAAGCCACTAGCATCTACAAAGACTCCACACACCCATGCCACCGTCTGTTTGAACTACTTCCACCTGGCAGACGTTACAAAGCCTTCTATGCCCGCACCTTCAGACTAAGAAACAGCTTTATCCCTAGAGCTATAGTTGAATCGGTCCTGCTGAGAGCCCGCCATGATCTGTCTCTGCCCCCTGGGTCATCTGGTACAACTGACCCCTGCATGAACCTTTTTTTGCACTTTACCTTGTTCCCCCTTTATTTTTTCTTTCCTTTTGTTGTTTTCATTCTCGCCATGATTTATTTATATATTTGATAGCATCGATATGGAAGTGACATTCTCAATCTTGTTGTACTTGTACAATGACAATAAAAGATATTGTAATTGTATTGTAATTACTCAACAATTTATTGAGGATCAATGTGAATAGTAGCTCATTCAAGTGGCATCAGTGGCTTTTCAGGCCTTAACCCCTTCCAAAAATCAACACCGAAACAGGATATAAACTTTGAAAATTGTTAATGACACAGAAGATTATATAATAGAGCAAGATTCATAAGATGTCTTCTTATTTTTTGTGATAAGTGGCGTAATAGTCATACTTAAAAAATTAGCAATAAAAAAATTGGACCAGGGTAAACACTGATTTCCGTCACCCTCGTTTCCCGAGCCTTTCTTGATTATCTGTTTATCCGGACCAGAGGTCAAGTGAAAATGGAACGACAATACCGCTAAAAATACCCCTCCCGTGTCTCTAAAGCACAATGGAGTGCCAAAAACAAATAAAACAAATATAAAATGTAAACTGAATGTGAATAGAATGACCTGCTGACCCATCCCCAGCTCCCACTGTCTACCCGGCTATTTAGAGCCCCGGCTTCCAACCCCACTCCCGACTCAGAAAGTGCACCCACCGCAAGGTCACAATTGTTGTTGCGGCTCACGTTGTAGACCTGGACTTTCGCACCGTGGGGCTCCCTCCCCTCTCACATGCTGCGGTTTTGTGCTGTCAGCGGTGGCTTTGCCCACGCCACATTTGGCCACCGCCACCTGCTTCTCCCATTGCCATGTCCAGTCAGGTTCTCACCATACCCCTCCTCCTCCATATCCTCCCACTGCCGCTGCCTCCTACTTCTCTACGGGAGTCGCCGACATACTCCACCTTGGAAGCGACAGCAGGCGAGAGAGCCCCACGGTGACCGAGCACGACTTGTCATTGGCAGCGGCCTGAAGAAAACACATCCTGTCAGGACCTACAATGTGAGCCGCAACAACAGCCGTGTGAACTAGTGAAGAAGGGCTCGCTGGTGCAGACCACTGCATCGGCGCCTAGTTTTAAACTGAAACGACACAAAGTGCTGGAGTAACTCAGCCGACTGAATCAGTTTTAGGAAGGGTGAGAGGGGTAGAGAGAAGCAAAAGAACAAAATAGGGAGAGCTAATAAGAAACAGCTACCAATGACTTAAGAGATCCACCTGAGATTTTGTAAATCTACAAACTACACTTTACAAGATCAACTTTATAACGATGATCTCCACTGACATGGTAGACACAAAATGCTGGAGTAATTCAGCAGGACAAGCAACATCTCTGGAGGGGAGGAATGAGTGACGTTTCGGGTCAGGTCTAGAATGGGTGACGCCGAGTTACTCCAGCATTTTGTCTACCTTCGATTTAAACCAGCATCTGCAGTTCTTTCCTACACATCTCCAATGATACAGTGCAAACAGAACAATAAGTATGGGATCCCAGTTAAACCGCAATTCCACTTCAATGCCAATGAGTACTATCCATCAACAGCAGGGACAGGTAACAACAATTCTATTACAAATCTATTAACCAGTTTAAGAAAAACACAAATTCAATGCCTGAAATTCCAATTTCGAAAGAAGTCTTATTTCGTTTGGTTGTCTGTCAATATTTCTGCTTAACACGAGAGGAGAATTATCTTCATAGATGACCGAGAAATAACTGCAAAAATGTTCACATTCTACACTGAAAGTAGAGTAAGACTGAGGACTTAGGAACTGAGGACTGAAGAAATTAGGATTGAGATGAGGAAAAACCTTTTCATCCAGAGCGTTGTGAATCTGTGGAATTCTGTGCCACAGAAGGCAGTGGAGGCCAATTCACTGGATGTTTTCGAGAGAGTTAGATTTAGCTCTTAGGACTAACGAAATCAAGGGATTTGGGGAAAAAGCAGGAACAGGGTACTGATTTTGGATGATCAGCCATAATCATATTGAATGGCGGTGCTGACTCGAAGGGCCGACTCCTGCACGTATTTCCTACGTTTCTAAGGTAGCTGGAGTAACTCAGCGGGTCAGGCAGCATTTCAGGGGAGAAGGAATGGGTGACGTTTCGGGTCGAGACCCTTCTTCAGACTCACGATTCTACGTTTCTAGAGTATCATTGCCAGACTGGCTGCCAATCTTTGAGATTACATATCCTGACTACATCTCACCTTCTAGTAGACAAACTAACTTAAGAATTTGATCCAAATGTTTACTTATTGCTACTTTTCGGCAATCATTGACAGAATTCTATCTTGTCACAAATGTAATACAGCAACTTGGAAGATTTTTTACAGCTTTAACAGTTCAGAAACAGATTTCTATACAAATATCCCTCTGATGCAAAGTCATCAATGAATGCCATCCAGAATGCCATCAACTACAAATTGCCAACAGTTGAATACATTTTACTTAATGCTTATTTTTTGGTTCTTTAATGAATTGGCCATTCTCCCATGGTCACATCATGCACATAGGTTTATGCCAAGAGCAAACTTATCAAATTCAGTCACAACTATTTTGCAAAACCATCAAAATTAAGCCAGGTATTTGTCAGTAGATTGATGAACGCGAGGGAGAGGTTGCATGATACCAGTCAGCATGGATTTACGAAGGGGAAATCATGCTTGACTAATCTTCTGGAATTCTTTGAGGATGTAACCAGGAAAATTGACAGGGGAGTGCCTGTGGATGTGGTGTACCTTGACTTTCAGAAAGCCTTTGACAAGGTTCCACATAGGAGATTAGTGGGCAAAATTAGAGCACATGGTATTGGAGGTAGGGTACTGACATGGATAGAAAATTGGTTGACAGACAGGAAGCAAAGAGTGGGGATAAATGGGTCCCTTTCAGAATGGCAGGCAGTAACTAGTGGGGTACCGCAAGGCTCGGTGCTGGGACCGCAGCTATTTACAATATACATTAATGACTTGGATGAAGGGATTAAAAGTACCATTAGCAAATTTGCAGATGATACAAAGCTGGGTGGTAGTGTGAACTGTGAGGAAGATGCTATGAGGTTGCAGGGTGACTTGGACAGGTTGTGTGAGTGGGCGGATGCATGGCAGATGCAGTTTAATGTGGATAAGTGTGAGGTTTCCACTTTGGTGGTAAGAATAGGAAGGCAGAGTATTATCTGAATGGTGTCAAGTTAGGAACAGGGGATGCACAACGAGATCTGGGTGTCCTAGTGCATCAGTCACTGAAAGGAAGCATTCAGGTACAGCAGGCAGTGAAGAAAGCCAATGGAATGTTGGCCTTCATAACAAGAGGAGTTGAGTATAGGAGAAAAGAGATCCTTCTGCAATTGTACAGGGCGCTAGTGAGACCGCACCTGGAATACTGTGTGCAGTTTTGGTCTCCAAATTTGAGGAAGGATATTCTTGCTATTGAGGGCGTGCAGCGTAGGTTTACTAGGTTAATTCCCGGAATGGCAGGACTTTCGTACGTTGAAAGACTGGAGCGACTAGGCTTGTATACACTGGAATTTAGAAGGATGAGAGGAGATCTTATCGAAACGTATAAGATTATTAAGGGGTTGGACACGTTAGAGGCAGGAAACATGTTCCCAATGTTGGGGGAGTCCAGAACAAGGGGCCACAGTTTAAGAATAAGGGGTAGAACTGAGATGAGGAAAAACTTTTTCAGTCAGAGAGTTGTGAATCTGTGGAATTCTCTGCCTCAGAAGGCAGTGGAGGCCAACTCTCTTGAATGCATTCAAGAGAGAGCTGGATAGAGCTCTTAAGGATAGCGGAGTCAGGGGGTATGGGGAGAAGGCAGGAACGGGGTACTGATTAAGAATGATCAGCCATGATCACATTGAATGGCGGTGCTGGCTCGAAGGGCCGAAAGGCCTCCTCCTGCACCTATTGTCTATTGTCTATTGAGGAAGGAAGATCATTGAAACAACTTAAGATGATTTGTTCCAGTAAAGTGTCCTGAGGAACTCTGGAAACAATAACATTTGGCTGGGATGATTGCCTTCCAACATTCACAATTATCATCCTTTTTTCATGCATTAGATACGACTTCAGTGCTTTTCACTATCTCTAAACTTCCCAATGTACTTCACAGATAATAACGTAATTTTTGAAGTATAGTTTCAGAGACACAGTAGGAAAGATGCCAGCAAATTTGCATGCAGCAAGGTATTCTTTAATTAGATAAATCAATTTTTTTCTTTAAAGAGATAAGTACAGAAAATTTTAATTGGTTAACTACACAAAGTAATATCATGGATTTTCTTACAACCATTGCACAGAGATGACAATCGTTGCTTAACATCTCATTTGAAAGATCTCTGACTAAGGGGAAAAAGGCGAGGCTAAATTTCTGAAACAAATTCAACTTGAAGGGTATGACAGTCATCATTACTGAAGATATCACGGCTAGTTAACTAAGACTGGGAAGTAAATATGCGAGGTTACAGAACCTTCAGGAGTTGTATGAAAATAGTAATGTAAGACGGACAGCTTTACATAAATAATTTCATCCTTGGACAAAGATAAAAGAGAATATAACAGAAGCAAAAAGTTAACGAGATGACTTTATTAGTTAAATTAAATAGAAAATCATTTAAGACTCTTGGGAGTTGGTTATAGCTGCTGTGAGATGCAGAAATGTCACAATAAGGTATCATCACATCTAAAATGATTTTAGGATGGAGACAGGAATATGGAGAGGGATTTAATTTTTTTTTAGCCAGCTCAAAGCAGAAACATACAACATGAATTGAATGCGTTCAATGCATTCTCTGGAACCAATAAGATGGGAAACAATACAAAAAAATAGTAATGAGAGATTTAATTAAGTTTAACAATGTATGAATATGTATTTTAATCAAAAGATTCAACAGGTCAGAGCACTTAGAATGGAAAAATGAAGAACTCTAGAGTTCTCGATCTGAGCAAGGCTGGCTTGAATTGACGAGACATAAACCAGGCAAATTTACTGCAATGAAATAAAAATCATCAGATGCTCAAAATTGCATTCTAGCTTATAGATACAGGAACAGGTCTTTATGCCCATAACATATGTGCCAAACATGATGTCAAGATAAACTAATCTCATCGGCCTGTACATGATCCAAATCCCACCATTTCCTGCGTATCCGTACACCCATCTAAAAGCATGTTAAACACCACTATTGCATCTGCCTCCACATCCAAGCCTTCTGGGCACCCACTTGTCTTGTGCTTCTCCTTTAAATTGTGCCCCTCTTATCTTAAACCTATGCACTCTAGCCTTTGATATTTCCTCCTTGGGGGGGGGGGGGGGGAGGGAGGCGGAAAGGTTCCGAATACCTACCCTGTCTCTGCCGCTCAATTTTACACACCTCTATTAGGTTTCCCCTCAACCTCTGGGGTTCCAAAGAAAACAATCCAGTCGGTTCAAATTTTCATAACTAAAAAAAGACACAAAGTGCTGGAGTAACTCAACGGGTCGCACAGCATCTCTTGGAAATCTCTGGAGGTCACGTGTTGAAACCCTTCAGACCGATTGGGTGTGGGAGATGGGGAGAAGGTGGCTGGAAGAGAGGAGGGGCTGGACAAAGCCTGGTAAGTAATAGATGGATATAGTTGTTTTTTGATAGCCACGTGGCTGGACAAAGACCAAAGACAGAAGATATGAGACAAAAGGATTGAAGAATTGCAAATTGTGAAACTTGGGGAAGGAATGTAGCTGGGAGAGGAGAAACAGGTTGGGCACTCCATTGCCAGAGTGAGGCCACACGCAAACTGGAGGAACAAAACCTCATATTCCGCTTGGGAAGTTCACATCCCAACAGTATGAACATCAAATTCTTCCATTCTAGGTAACTACCAACCCCTCCCCCTACTCTACCTCCTCTTTTTCTTTCTCCCCCCCCCCTTCTCTCACTGTGCCCCACCTGGACTCGCAAGTATCCCTCCAAATTTATCCTGACTAAGAAATACAGCACTGTTCCTCACCAAAATTAAACAGAAACAACCGTAGAGAAAATAATATCTAAGGAATGACAAATTTCCTGGACAAGATGGTTTCATCCCATGATGGTTAAGTGGCCACAAACATTGCATAAACCCCATCTTCCATAGCTGTCTCAGGAATTTCAGAATGGGAAATTACACACATCAGTTAGCTATCTAACAGCAAGACAAAGAATTTGCTGTTGTGCATTTACTAGAACTTGTAATGATTGACAAAGTGAATGGACACCTTAAAAATTCAGCTGATCAAACAGCCTTTTGCTAAGGATATGGCATACCTGGTGAAGCTGAATGATTATTTTACAACACTGGTTAAAGTATGTCCATTAAAATCAAATAATCATCGAAAGAATTTAGATCACAACCAGTAAATGATACATGCTCTCTGCCTATTTTCTTTACTTCGAATATTCAACCTAATCATAACGCTTCCATGCAATTCTTGATGCGCCTACTTTGCTTCGCCAGCAAAAGCTCATATTCTGTGTGTTGTAATGGCCGATGTGGAAATTATATAAGAATGCAATTCCCTAACCTTGGAAAATTTGTCATTATGTTTTTCTTGGAGACCAACAGTTGATGGATCTCTTGACTGAATCAAAGAAACAGGTCCTTTGGCTCACTGAGTTCACACTGCCAATCAAACACCCTTTTTAAAGCAATCCTAAAATAATCCTTTTTTTATATATGGTTAGCCCACTAGTAGAACCACTGTGTCAGATGACTAGAGACCTAGTTCAATCCTGACCTTGAGTGCTGTCTGTGTGGAGTGTGCATGGTCTCCCTGTGACTGTGTGGGCTTCTTCCAGTTGCTTTGACTCAAGACTGACTCTTAATTTTAACTTTAAAATTAAAAAAACAAACTAAACTTAACCAAAAATTAATTCTGAAAACTTCCAGCAGTAGGTCCATCGCGTAGCTTGATTTGTGCCTTACTCAGCACTTCCCAAAGCTAGATTAAGAATGCAGCCAATATAAGGAAATTGAACCTATAACCTACAAATGGTACGTTCACTATTCTAAATATTTCAACTCAAAGAATTTTAAAATAATTTACCGATCACATTCAATTAAATTCTCTCATAAATTGCTCAATATCAAAAAGCCAACAATTTTTAAAACAAAAATACAAACCTTATAAAAACTGAATTGCTACTCTAATGGTCAAGATACAGGAAACTAGATTACTCAACAGTTAGGATCAAAGTATTTGAATAGCACTGGAAGACATTATTCAAATTAATCCCTGCCAACTCCAAGGAGAACAATCAGGACAATCCAATTTTCTCAGTTTTGCCGCAGTTCTGTGCCTATCTAATTTCCCACTGAACACACTAACTGATTTAGATTCCACTAACCTGCCAGGCAGGAAATTACATATTATGACTATATGACTACTTGGAGTGAATAAGTTTTTTCCCCCTTCACAAGTACACTTGTTTCTTTAACCATACTTTTATGTTCTCGGCTTTTACCAATTCTTGTAATAATTAGAACATAATGGGAACACTATTTACTTTATTTAAATGTGTTTTGACCTTGATTTTATTTCAACTCTTCCATCTACCCTCTACCTTTTTAGCTCAACCACAACCCTACCACGTCACTGACCTACTATGGGCTTTATCCACAATAAAAATTGTACCATGCACTTTGACATGCACTATCATAGTCAGGTTTGCCTAGAATAATTAATAATTTATTGCTGACACAAGGAACTGCAGATGCTGGAATAGTAAGTAAAACACCAAGTGCTGAAGTAACTTAGCAGGCATGCAGCATCTGTGGAGGGAATGGACAGGCAACATAAATCTTTGTACATTTATTTGTTGTGTTGTTGCGTATACTGTGCTGCAAAGCTGCAGCGAGCAAGAATGTCATTGTTCTGATCCTGGTGCAGATGCCAATTAAACATGTGTAGATAGAACTTGCAGATGCTGGTTCACACCAAAGATGTACATAAAATGCAGGATTAACTCAGCAGGACAGGCAGCACCTCTGGAGAGAAGGAATGGGCGACATTTTGGGTCAGGTCTGAAGAAGGGTCTCGACCCGAAACGTCACCCATTCCTTCTCTCCAGAGATGCCGCCTGTCCCGCTGAGTTAAACCAGCATTTTGTGTCTATTGCCAATCAAACATTCTTGACTCTTGACTTTAATCTCAGTTCTCTAATCTCAGTTTATAACCGAAATCCTTCATCACTGGAACCCTGAAATTTGCTACCAAGCAAGTTTCATGTATGATAAATTAACCAATAGAATACTTCTTTAATAATGACAGCTCAACGTATTAATAATTCCGTTCTATCTACTGGATTAAACATATTGGATTTGAACCTTCCTAATTGAACCTTCCTCCAATAAAGAAACATCAGAGAGAACCAGGTACTAGATGATTCGATTAGCCTCTCGCGACCAATTCGCACATCAGGACCGCTGTGGGCCTGAACCAGAGTTTCCTCTGGCTTCGCTTTCCTCTGACTGTATTTTCTAATCATCAGTTGAACACCGTTCAAAATTCATTTTGTGATGTGAAGAAAACATGCTTGCACATTACACAGTTTAACAACTTTTTTTTTCTTCAGGTACTAATATACTACAAAAACTGCACAATCTTTTTTAAAGCAATGTGCCTTTTGTGCAACATCTTAAATGATCATTACAAAATGTTCCCACCAAAAGCATTTAATCTTGAACGCTAGATGCAGCTTATGGAAGATGAACACTGTAATTAAGTAGATAAAATTGAAAAGTTGACAAATGTTGAAGATGATATAGTTTAATCAATATAGCTGATTATAATATACACCACACTTACTATTAGAAACTTGAACGATGTTGATCAGTTTTGTGAACCACGCAATATAGAAGGAAGCCTTTGGTCCATTATTCCTGTTCAAGATCTCATTATACTGTACTTTAATGCATAGAATCAAGATGACACTTATGAACTGCAATGTAATTTCATTACATTACAACCCCAACCATTGATTTAGAATACAAGAATAGAAAACTGTACAGTAATAATAGTACTGAATCATTAGTTTAAATTTGTTGCAACTGAATTAGATTGCTGGGAAAACTGCATTAAGCAAATATAGAAAAGGAGAGAAACGAATGACAACCTTGTGGTAGTACTATAGTCGCAATATTATATTAACCTCAAAGTTTAGCCCTTGAAGGACAAATTTCACACGGGAAGATTAAAATACCAGTTTACAACACTTATTCAGCAGACATAAAAACAAAAGCAAAAAATGTAAATAACCTTTACCCACTTAAAAGAAAACAAATTTGTGCTGCTGAGTTATATTGTAAGTAAAATAAGGTAACCATAGATTACGCAAGGATTAATAAGGATGGATTACGCAATTTAATGTAGACCTGGTGCATTGTTTTCAAGGTTTAATAAATTCTACACAACTTTTTTTTGTTTTTGTACCACAGAACTTCTCAATTCAGCATTTTTGCAAAATACTGATTGTTCAAGGTGACAAACAAAACTCAGAGGGTTATTTTTCGGTGGAGTTGTGCAACTACGTTTTGCAAATAGCACTTCGCACAACATTGCTTGCACGAAGGTCAATTTGCATCCCTCATCAGATGGTATTCTGTCGGCACATTCAAAAATTAAAGGCCCGGGAGAAGGGAGAGACATTCCCTTTAAGCGCCCAACTCGTGCTGCGGAAAGTAAGGAATCTCGCTCCCAAAGTTGTTTAAAGCAAGAAATTACCTGCTGGCTTCTCTCTGACGGTTTCTTCATGAGGACTTGTTTGAAGAGCAGGTCCACGTAGGAAGACATTATTCGCCGGCTCCCTTGGCTTGCCGAGTGTCCAGGACTCGGGCTCCCAGTGAAGGTGGGGGGGGGGGAGAGAAGGTGAGGAGAGGAGGGGGGGTGGAGAGAGAGAGTGTGGAGACTGGGTGGGAGTGGTGTGGGCGATGGAGTTTGTGTCAGATTTCCTCCTGTCAGAGCTCACAAGCCGAGCGAGGGACCGGGACACAGTCCAGGCTCGGGCCCCTCGCTTCCACACATCGTCGTTTAACGTCCGCCGTCGTCCCCCCTCTCCTCCTCCGCCGCCGCCGCCGCCGCCGCCAGCACACACGACACTGCTCACAAAAATAATAAAATCACCAGAGGTTAAGAGTGAGAGGAGGAGGGGTTTTTTTTTGGTTAAACCCTCTTGCTTCGTTTCTGCCCTCCTTCTAACGTTGGGAAAAGTTGGTGTCACCCTCTCCTCCTTTTGACGAGGGCGGTTTACATAGTCGTGAGGTGCCGGACCGGACCGGACCGGACAGCACACAGCGCGCAGGCCGCCCGCTCACTCACTCACTCGCCCGCCCGCGCGCGCGCGCTCTGTCAAACTCCGGCTCCACTCGGGCCGCTCAACCCCCGGGCGCCCGCCAGCCAGCCAGCACGCGCTGCGCTGCGCTGCGCTCCACCCCCCAGCACCACCTCCTCCGCGCGCTCCCGCCGCCGCCGCCGCCGCCAGCACCTCCTCCGCGCGCTCCCGCCAGCACGCGCTGCGCTCCACCACCGCGCGCTCCCGCCAGCACGAGCATCCCCGCCGCCGCCGCCGCCACCTCCACCGCCCGCGCGCGCGCTCGCTCCTCCCGGGACCTGGTCTCCCTGTCAATCAAACATTCAAAAGCGCCTTATTCACAAATGCTGGAGTAACTCAGCAGGTCAGGCAGCATCTCGGGAGAGAAGGAATGGGCGACGTTTCGGGTCGAGACCCTTCTTCAGACTTCTCCCGAGATGCTGCCTGACCTGCTGAGTTACTCCAGCATTTTGTGAATAAATCGATTTGTACCAGCATCTACAGTTATTTTCTTATTCAAAGTGCCCCCCCCTCCCTCCCTTGCTCCTCCAAGCAAGCAAGCGCACACACACACACACACACACACACACACCCCCCCCAAGAAACATAGGTGCAGGAGAGTAGGCCATTCGGCCCTTCGAGCCCGCACACCGCCATTCAATATGATCATGGCAGATCATCTAAAATCAGTACCCCGGTCCTGCTTCCCCCCCCCCCCTGTAATGTAAATGCCAGTGATATATCCCTTGATTCCTTTAGCCCCAAGAGCTAAATCTAACTCTCTCTTGAAAACATCCAGTGAATTGGCCTCCACTCCCTTCTGTGGCAGAGAATTCCACAGATTCACAACTGTCTGGCTGAAAAAGGTTTTTCCCTCATCTCAGTCCTGAATGGTCTACCTCTTATTCTTAAACTGTGACCCCTGGTTCTGGACTCGCAAGATTGCAAGCGAGCCTGATCTGACAAGGAAAGTTTGCAAGCGAGACTGATCTGACAACGACGGGAACATTTTTCCTGCATGTTTTCTCATCCAAATTTCTCCCCTGCTGCTGTCTTTTCTCCCTTTCCTCAGCTCGCTTCCGTGCACTTTTTTTTTAATACTTTCAATTCCCCCGCTGCCATCTTGATTGCAAACGTTCCTTGTCAGATCTTGCTTGCAAACTTTCCTTGTCAGATCAGTCTCGCTTGCAATCTTGCGAGACCCTTGGTCTCGACCCGAAACGTCACCCATTCCCTCTCTCCCAGATGCTGCCTGACCTGCTGAGCTACTCCGGCATTTTGTGATACCTTCCATTTGTACCAGCATCTGCAGTTATTTTCCTACACAACTTTCCTTGTCGGATCAGTACACTTTTTTTGCTTTCACCCGCGTCGTCCCGTTGCAGTCCTGCTAGCAAACTTTCCTTGTCAGATCAGTACACTTTTTGCTTTCAATCCTCCCCTGTTGCCGACTTGCTTGCAAACTTTGCTTGTCAGATCAGTACCCGTTTTGCTTTTAATCCCCCTCCCCTGTTTCCGTCTTGCTTGCAAACTTGCTTTCAATTCCCCCACTCCCCCCTGTTGCTGTCCTGCTTGGAAACTTTCCTTGTCAGATCAGTGCACTTTTCCCTTTCAATAGGAAAGATATTGTCAAGCTTGAAAAGGGTCAGAAAAGATTTACGTGGATGTTGCCAGAACTAGAGGTGTGAGCTCTCGGGAGAGGTTGCACAGGCTGGGTCTCCATTCTATGGAGCGCAGGAGGATGAGGGGGGATCTTATAGAGGTGTACAAAATCATGAGCGAAATACATCAGGTAGATGCACAGAGTCTTTTGCCCACAGTAGGGGAATCGAGGACCAGAGGACATAGGTTCAAGGTGAAGGGGAAAAGATTTAATAGGAATTCGAGGGGTAACTTTTTCATACAAAGGGTGGTGGGTAGATGGAACAAGCTGCCAGAGGAGGTAGTTGAGGCTGGGACTATCCCATCATTTAAGAGACATAGACAGGTACATGGATAGGACAGGTTTGTAGGGATATGGACCACGCGCAGGCAAGTGGGACTAGTGTAGCTGGGACATTATTAACCGGTGTGGGCAAGTGGGGCCGAAGGGCCTGTTTCCATACTGTATCACTCTGTGACTCTAATTCCTCCCCCCATGTTGCCATCTCGCTTGCAAACTTTAACTGTCAGCTCAGTGCACTTTTTGTTTTAAATGTCTCCCCTGTTGCCGTCTTTCCTTGTCGGCTTTAAATTCCTCCCCTGCTGCCGTCTTGCTTGCATGCTTTCCTAGGTCAGCTCTGCACTTTTAATTTCTTCCTTGCTGCGGCCAGTGGGTGCAGCGGCGTGTGTTTCTCGGGTTGTTGGCTTGTTTGTTGACCTTGTAAGCAACTGTGATACAAAGAGGAGACACAAGGAACTGCAGATGCTGGAATCATGAACACATAGTGCCGGGGTAACTCAGCAAACAACCCTATTACATTTATAGACACGGAAAATGTTTGAAGAGTTTTTATACCCAGTTTTAATTCCGAATTAAGTTTATTTCAAAAATAAAAATTCAGCAGGTCAGACAGCATCAATGGAGGGAAATAGACAAACACCGCTTCTGGTTGGGGCTTCTCTTCAAACTGGGATTCAAACAGAAACTCCACCTATCCATGCCCTCCAGAGATGCCACCAGACCTGCTGAGTCACTCCAAACTGCAATACAAACTGTAATGTGCTGTCAGTAATATAGACAAAATGCTGGAGTTACTCAGCGGGTCAGGCAGCATCTCTGAAGAAAAGGAATAGGTGACATTTTGGGTCGGAACTTTTCTTCAGACCCGAAAAGTATGTCTTATCTGCTCAGCAGATCAGACAGCAACCGTAAAGGTAAAAACACAGTCAATGTAAACACAAGGAACTATTGCAATGTTGAGCAAAATACAAAATGCTGCAGGAACTCAATGGGTCAGGCAGCATCTGTGATGGGAGGTCTTTCCACAAGTGCCGCCTGACCCACTGAGTTACACCCCGCACATTGTGTTTTGAACAAGGTAAATGTTTCTAAAACCTTTCATCAGAACTTCGAAAATGAGAAACCAACATTTTAACCATACAGATAAGAAGTGTGTTAAAGGAGTGTCTGCAAGGGTGGAGACCAAAAAGGTTGAATGGTGGCGATGAAAACCAACCAGGAAGATAGTGAGGGCCTTGATAATCACAGCTTATCTGGCTGGTGTACATGTAAAGTGGGAAGACATAATGTGTAGGAAGGAACTGCAGATGCGAGTCTGAAGACAGGTCTCGACCCGAAACGTCACCCATTCCTTCTATCCAGAGATGCTGCCTGTCCCACTGAGTTACTCCAGCATTTTGTGTCTACCTTCGATTTAAACCAGCATCTGCAGTTCTTTTTTACACACTCAATATTCATACCGCTGTGTTGTAACTCAGTGGGTCAGGCAGCATCTCTGGATAAAAGGAATAGGTGATGTTTCGGGTCGAGGCCCTTCTTCAGACTGAGAGTCAGGGGAAAGGGAAATTAGAGTTAGAGACGGTGACAAGGAGTGATATAGAACAAATATGCAAAAGATATGCAAAAAGTAACTGATCAAGGAAATATGGAGCCCACAATGGTCCATTGTTGGCTGTGGGCTAGAGAACAGAGAGGGGAAAGGACAAACATTGCTGAAACTGAAATCTCGCAGTTACAGGAAATTTGAAGTAGAAGATAATCTGAAATTGTTGAAATCGACATTGTCACGAGTATTGTACCGAGCTGACTCAGAAGATGAGAGCACTGTTCCTCAAACATAGCTTGGGTTTTATTGGAATACCGGAAGAGGCCAAAGATCGGTCTGAGAGTGGGATGGAGAATTGAAATGAACTGTCACAGCTGTTCCTCTTTTGCTATTGATTCAGAGAATTAGCTCGGCTCCTCATTGACTCTGCCCACTATTGAGTTTGTTCAGCAAAAAAAAAAATGTCTCCTGAGCAGCCAATGCAACAGATGTGGTTGTAAACAAGTACGTCATAATTCCAAACCAACATTTTCACAATATCCTGTCCAGTTTTTTGTAAAGTGTGGTTTCATTTGCATCTATTTTTAATATTATTTTAGACCGTATTTTTGTCACAGACACAGATAGACACAAAATGCTGGAATAGCTCAACGGGACAGGCAGCATCTCTGGAGAGGACTGGGTGACTTTTCGGGTCAAGACCCTTCCTCAGACACGAAACATCACCCTTTCCTTCTCTCCAGAGATGCTGCCTGTCCCGCTGGGTTACTCCAGCATTTTGTGTCCATCTTTGGTATAAACCAACATCTGCAGTTCCTTCCTACACATGTATTCTATGCAGTTGTGTAGCAAGTTGAAACATTAGCATGTGGGTAAGAAAATGGTCTGCCGTAAGATCCCAGCTGCAATCGTACAGATGAGCAGTGGTTGCTGCCAGTGACTTAGAAACATAGAAACATAGAAAGATAGAAAATAGGTGCAGGAGTAGGCCATTCGGCCCTTCGAGCCTGCACCGCCATTCAATATGATCATGGCTGATCATCCAGCTCAATAACCTGTACCTGCCTTCTCTCCATACCCCCTGATCCCTTTAGCCATAAGGGCCACATCTAACTCCCTCTTAAATATAGCCAATGAACTGGCCTCAACTACCTTCTGTGGCAGAGAATTTCACAGACTCGCCGCTCTCTGTGTGAAGAAATGTTTTCTCATCTCGGTCCTAAAAGACTTCCCCCTCATCCTTAAGCTGTGCCCCCTGGTTCTGGACTTCCCCAACATCGGGAACAATCTTCCCGCATCTAGCCTCTCCAACCCCTTAAGAATTTTATATGTTTCAATAAGATCCCCCCTCAGTCTTCTAAATTTCAGCTAGTATACGATCACTGGCAGCAACCACGACTCATCTGTATGAGGTAGCTGGTAGAATTTAACTTGAACTTGTGCATTTTGATCTGGTGTGACCTTTTTCAAGTACATATCCGAGAGACCATGCAAGGCATTTAGCAGCTAACCACAGTTTTAAAATATCTGAAGTAGACCCCGGAACACAGCAGTTCAGAAACAGCCTAATGACATGTACGGTTAAATAAATAAAACTAAGAACAGCGAGGCTCGGGCTTCTTGTAAATTGCAACATGACCAAACGTTTGGTCACTTTTTTTAAAGCAATTTACACAGTTGCAGATTTAGAACTTCCCCGAGACCTACGGCACTGAAAGGAACACTTCAGTTTACCGTTTCCATGCCGACCCTCTTGCCCATCTACCCTTCATTGTTCCTTGTGTCTACACTAATCCTATTTTCCTTCAATAGGAATGTGTGTTTCTAAGATGTAAAATACTGCTAACATGAAAATTATTTTCTAGCTCAATGTGGAAATATCTATATTCTAAAACTTTCATTTGTTTGTTCCTGAACTACAGCCAAATCGGTACATGAAAGCGCCACAATTTTAGGCCCACGATACTCACCGTCGTCCCTTTGGTGCTAATGGAAGGTTTCATTGAAATCGGTGTTATATTTTTAAAGTTATTCACATTTTAAAGTTTAAATCTATCTCCTAGGGAGGGAGGGGGAAGGGAGGGGGGAGAGGGAGGGAGGGGGGGGAGGAGGGAGGATAAGGGGGATTGAGGGGGAGGGATGGAGTGGGGGGAGGGGGAGGGGAGTGGGAGTGGGGAGGGGCGGGGAGGGGGAGGGGGAATGGAGGGAGGGGGAGGGGGGGAAGAGAGGGTGCTGCACCAATGCAGGAGAGGTTTGGGCCCAACGGGTCCACTTGGTCTAGTAACTTCTAAAACTCTCTTGCCTTCGATAAAATGGTTTTGTTTTTGCTATTTTTGTGGAGCACACTTCTGCAATGAGAAAGGGAAACTGGTAAAGTCTTCAAACAACAAATCCCAATGTAACTTGCATGTAATGCTCAGATATTTATCTTCTGTGTTATTTCTGTAGTACCTTGTGCTTTTTCTTCTTATAATTTTTGGAAGTATTGGTTGAGAACTATCTATGGATCTCCATGCAAGAAAGAGGAATGGGTTTAGTTTAGAGATACAGCATGGAAACAGGCCCTTTGGCCCACCAAGTCCGTGCTGAACAGCGATCATCTGCACACTACTTCTATCCTACACACTAGGGACAATTTTACAGAAACCTACAAACCGGCACGTCTTTGAAATGTGGGAGGAAACCGGAGCACCCAGACAAAACCCACACGGTCTCACCCACCCACCCAGCACCCATACTCAGGATAGAACCTGGGACTCTACCTCTGTAAATCATCAAATCTACTACTGTGCCATGGTGCTGTCCCTAAAAATTTAGGGGAAAAAAACAACTTTTAGAATGAAAACCTACAACTGAATGGTTTGGGATGGAAAGTAAGCCTTAAAAAATAAGCTCTAAAGTTTATTATAAAAATTACTAGATCACAAGTTGTAGGAGTAGAATTAGGCCATTCAGCCCATCGAGCCTACTCCGCCATTCAATCATGGCTGATCTCTGCCTCCTAATCCCATTTTCCTGCCTTCTCCCCATAACCCTTGACACCCGTTCTAATCAAGAATTTGTCTATCTCTGCCTTAAAAATATCCACTCTTGGCCTCCACAGCCCTCTGTGGCAATGAGTTCCACAGATTAACTACCCTCTGACTAAAGAAGTTCCTCTTTAGTCACTAACAGTCACAGGAATAATTCTGCAAGAATGAAAATATAATAGGAGATAAATTAATGGCATGAAAGTCAACATATTCCTTCAAGCAGTTATTTTATACCAAGTTTTTGAAAAAGATGGCTTTGTTTTGTTGATAACTAATTGACTCACTGGTTGCCATTAAAATCCCCTCGATTCTCACAGACTGGAAGATTGCAAATGTAGCCCCACCTTTTAGGGCGTCACAGTGGCGCAGCAGTAAAGCTGCAGCCTCACAACACCAGAGACCTGAGTTCAATCCTGACCACGGGCACTGTCTGTGTGGAGTTTGCCCATTTTCCCTGTGACTGCTTGGGTTTCCTCCGGGTGCTTTGATTTCCTCCTATATCTCAAAGACGTGTGGGTTTGTAGGTTAATCGGTCAGTGGAGATTTCCCCTGGTGTACAGTGAGTGGATAAGAAAGTGGGATAACATAGAACTAGTGTGAACTGTTATCGGTGGATGGCATAAACTCAGTGGGCCGAAGGGCCAGTCACCATGCTGTATCTCTAAACTAAATGTTTGAGACAGGAAGGGAGATAAAGATCCATCAGACTGTGTGGATAATGCTAGAATCTAGAAGGAAGTTGTATCAGGGCACTTAGGAAATAATACCAGGATTGAGCAGAAACAAAATGATTCATCTGAGAGGGTTTGACCAATCTGAGAATTTTTTTGGGTTGTAATGAGTCAAATAGATAATGGGGAACCAGTGGGTGGTGTGTATTTGGTCATGCACTGGCTTTTCATAAGATGTTACACGTGAGAATATTAAAGAGTGTTAGAGGACTTGTGATTGAATGTGATGTACTGTCATGGTTTAGTTTAGTTTAAAGATACGCCTTAAAAATAGCCATTGACTTGGCCTTCATAGCTGTCTGTGGCAATGAATTCCACAGATTCACCACCCTCTGACCAAAGAAATTTCTCCTCATCTCCTTTCCAAAGGTGCGCCCTTTTATTCTATGCGGGTTATGCAGACATCTACTGCAGACAGATAGTAGTGAATTCTCTACTCAAGCAAGTTAAAAGGGCCCGGCCACTGAATATTTTAAGGACAACTGCCCTGAGTTTAATGCAGAATAGTGACACTGTGATAAAAGGTCAGCTATACTCCGATTGAAGGACGGCCGTTTTCGGAGGCTGCGGGAGCAGCTGCGACGCGACGCGCCTTGGGCTTGGCCCGCTGTGGACCGTCCGGCGCGGCCTGCAACCATAACAGCCTGACTGCGGGCGAGGACAGCGGGAGAAGGGAAAGACATTGTGGCCTTCCATCACAGTGAGGAGAGGACTGGAGGAGACTCACTGTGATGGATGTTTCTTTGATGGATGTTTCTTTTTTTGTGTGTTTTTGGGGTTGGGTAATTTTAATGCCTATTTAATGCTTTTATTGTTGGACTGTGTTTTGGGGGTTTTGGGGTTGTGTAATTTGAATGCCTATTTAATGCTTTTATTGTTGGACTGTGTTTTGGGGGTTTTGGGGTTGTGTAATTTGAATGCCTATTTAATGCTTTTATTGTTGGACTGTGGGTGACCGAATTTCGTCCAATATTGGATGACAAATAAAGCTATCTTGATCTTGATATCTTGATCTTGATCTTGAGAGTAGGCACCAGGAAATAACAACACGACATCTTCTGTTTTGTATGCTCGCACGTTTATGGTATCAATCATTGATTTTCCCTGCCCCTCTTAAAAATATTTCAGAATGGTGTATGATAAGATTAGAACATAAAATTTGGCAAGACCTAAAATGAGATGCCATTTTGCAACTCCATCTTATTCTAGAATTCACTTCATTACTTAACTATGCTCTTGAGAAGGCTCAAGCACATATGCTTGTGACACACAGCTAGCAGAGTTAGACTCTGCAGCCAGTATTTAAACCATTACATATCTATTTTATAAATAGAAGGCTTGTTTATGGCAGTGGTTTCAGTAAGCGAGTGGTGATGCAATTAACATAAGTCATGCATGTCTCAATCGGATAGAGTCTTACAGCACAGGAAGAGGCCCTTTGGCCCAATTCGTCATGCCAACCAAGATAACCCATCTATGCTAGTCCTACTTGCCCATGTTCGGCCCACATCCCTCTAAACCTTTCCTATCCATGTACCTGTCCAAGTATCTTTTAAATGCCGTTATAGTATCTGTCTCAACTACTTCCTCTGTACATCTTCCTTAACATCTGTAGTGGGAAAGTTACCAGAGAGCATTCTGAGCGATTAAATATACATGCATTTAGATGGACAAGGGCTGATTAGGGATAGTCAGTGTGGGTTTGCATGCGGGAGGTCGTGTCTCACAAATCTGATTGAGTTTTCTGAGGATGTGTCCAAAAAAGTCGATGAGTGCAGAGCTGTAGATGTATATATGGACTTCACAAAACATTCGACAAGGTTCCGAATGGTAGGCTGCTCTGGAAGGTTAGATCACATGGGATCCAAGGAGAGATAGCCAAATGGATTTTAAAAAATGGTTCTTCATGGAAGGAAGCAGAGAGTGATAGTGGAAGGTTGGTTCTCAGACTCGAGGCCTGTGACTAGTGGTGTGCCTCAGGGTTTGGTACTGGGACTGTTAGTGTTTGTCATCTATATTAATGATTTGGATGAGAACATGCATGGTAAGATTAACAAGTTTACAAATGATGCAAAAGTGGGTGGTTTTGCAAATAGAGAAGATGGTTGTGAAAGATTGCAGCAGGATCTTGATCAATTGGCCAAGTGGGCTGAGGAATGGTTGATGGAATTTAATACAGAGAAATGTGAGGTGTTGCATTTGGGAAGTCTAACAAGGGCAGGACCTACACAGTGAATGGTAGGGTTCTGGGGAGTGTTATGGAGCAGAGGGATCTAGGAGTGCAGGTGCATGGTTCCTTGAAGGTCGAGTCACAAGTAGATAAGGTGGTCAAAAGGGATTTTGGCACTCGCCTTCATCAGTCAGGGTATTGAGTATAGAAGTTGGGAGTTCTGTAGGACTTTTGGGGGTGTAGATAACTCCCATTAGGGTCTTTTTACCCTTACAATTCCTAATTTCTATCCATACTGATTCTACATCTCCTGATTCTACGTCACCCCTTGCAAGGGAGTGAATATCATTCCTCACCAACAGAGTGACCCCACCCCCTCTGCCCACCTGTCTGGTTTTCTATATGTTGTGTACCCCTGAATATTCAGTTCCCAGCCCTGGTCAGTGATTCCCACAACATCATACTTGCCAATGTCTAACTGAGCATCAAGCTCATCCACTTTATTTTTTATACTTCGCGCATTTAAATACGATACTTTAATTTCGGTATTCACCTCACCTCTCACACCGGTCACAATTGGCCCTGACCTTACTCTCTTATCCCTTCTAGAACTTCACTTCCCATTCATTCGAGAGTCCTTTGCAATTTCTCCTCTATTCGCTTCCCCTTTAACTCCATCTTCATATTCCCAGTTTGTCAACCCCTGCCCCCCACTACCTAATTTAAAGCCATACTTGTAGCACTAGCAAACCTGCCTGCCAGAATGTTGGTCTCCCTGCTGTTAAGGTGTAACCCGTCCCTTTTGTACAGGTCACCCCTACCCCAGAAGAGATCCCAGTGGTCTAGAACTCTAAATCCCTGCTCCCTGCACCAGCCCCTCAGCTATACATTCATATCCCCTGTGGTTGCTCTTTTAAGTACTTCTTGGCAAACTGTAACCCGGTCATCCTATTTTTGCGGTTAACCAGTGGTTTGCATCTTGCAGTGTCGCCTCTGTATTTCTGTTCATGAAGTCTTCTGCGGACAGTGGTCATTGACAAATCCACACCTGACTCCTGAAGAGTGTTTCTGATCTGTTAGACAGATGTTTGGGGATTTGTCTTTATTATAGAGAGAATTCTTCTGTCATCAGCTGTGGAGGTCTTCCTTGGCCTGCCAGTCCCTTTGCGATTAGTAAGCTCACCAGTGTTCTCTTGCTTCTTAACGATGTTCCAAACAGTTGATTTTGGTAAGCCTGAGGTTTGGCTGATGTCTCTAACAGTTTTATTCTTGTTTCTCAGTCTCATAATGGCTTCTTTGACTTTCATTGGCACAACTTTGGTCCTCATGTTGATAAACAGCAATAAAAATTTCCAAAGGTGATGGAAAGACTGGAGGAAAGACTAGGTGCTGAGTGCTCTCTTATACCTGCATTAAGGAGACATTTAGACACACCTAAGCAATTACAAACTCCTATGAAGCCAAGTGTCCCAAACATGGTGCCCTGAAATGGGGGGCTATGTATAAACACTGCTGTAATTTCTATAAGGTGAAACTAAAATGTATAAAAATACCCTTTAATAAAATCCGACAATATGCACTTTAACCACATGTGATTTTTTCTATTACAAATCACAAATTGCGGAGTACAGAGGCAAATAAATTAATGATGGGTCTTTGTCCCAAACATTATGGAGAGCACTGTCGTTCTTAAGACTATATAACATGGGAGCAGAATTAGGCCATTTGGCCCATCCAGTCTGCTCCGCCATACGATCATGGCTGGTCTAATTTTCCCTCGCAACCCCATTGTCCTGTCTTCTCCCCATAACCTTTGCTAATCCAAGGACATTTTAACGATACTCAATGAGTTGGCCTTCACAGCCGTCTGTGGCAATGAATTCCACAGATCCAGGCTATTCTGAAGACATGCCCTCTGGACCTAGACTCTCCCACTACTGGAAACGTCCGCTCCGCATCCACTCTATCTGTGGAGAGGATGTTTCCAGTATTGCTCGCATATACATGTAGTTTTGGAGCTGGATGAAAGACATCTCTGCAGGTTGGAAAGAACTTTAACACTTTGAGCCTGCGCCCACCATGGGTCAGTACAATACAATGGAAGCAAGCACACAGCTTCCTCTGTGCTCTGCCAACGATATCCCTGACAGGCCGATCCGTTACACAAAGTACACATTTGTTCCACTTTACACATCATTAAGTGAGATTCATTGAACAATTTAGTGGCATTAGAAATAAGAAGCATAACAGGCCATCTGGCCCATCAAGCCTGTTCCAATTTTCTGCCATTTCTCATGCTGCTGAGTGCACACAATTAGGAGTCTTGTCGGCACCTTATTTTAATCCGTGTACATTCCTGTCAACCAGCTAAAGAGGCTTTTGTTTCAGTAACCCAAGATGCACTTACTTACTGATAACTGAAGTGAAAAGGCAACATGTTCATTCAAACTCCCAAAGTATATTTCCAAGCTTTGTTTTAAAGGGGCAATTCCAAAAGATTTATTGGGTAAATCACCCCATAATGAGGTATTTAGCTGCAGAGGTCAATGACTGGTGGGAACTTTTGGCTAAACTCATCGGGTGCAGTAACAAATCAGTGTGAGGGAAGTAAAAAGCTTCCCATCTTAACAAGAAGAATGCTTTTTAGTTTAGTTAATTGTCACATGTACCGAGGTACAGTGAGAAGATTCAGTGACATCTAGTCAAATGTGCTTATCTATGAAACAATGTGAGAAGAGAAAGTTTGACAATTATATCTGAGCTTGCACTGTTCACATGAAAATTACACAAAGACCTTGCAGAGAGAGCTAGTGCAGACAGAACAGGTCAGGCAGTAAAAGGCTGCAACTACATTCAGTACAGTGTATCAAACACATTATATTGTCCCAAACTCAGTGTTAATTTCAACAAGGCAAAAAGGTTGGAGTAACTCAGCGGGTCAAGCAGCATCTGTGGAGGAAATGCATAGGCGACTTAAATCCAAAGAAGAAGGTCAGCACAGTGATGCAGCAGGTGGAACTGCTGCCTGCCGGTGCAGTCTGTGCGGAGTTTGTACTTTCTCCCTGTGACCGAGCCGGTACTCTGGTTTCCTCTCACATTCCAAAGAAGTGCAGGTTTGTAGGTTAATTGGCATCCGTAAGTTGCCCCCAGTGTGCAGGATGCAAAACATAGAACTAGGGTATGGATGGTCGTGTGGACTCGGTTAGGCTGAAGAGTCTGTTTCCACACTGTACCTCTAAACTAAACTAAACTAAACTAAACTAAACCAACCCAAAACATTGCCTTGCATAGAAGCTGCCTGACCCACTGAGTTACTCCAGCACTTTGAGTGTTGCTCAAGGTTCCAGCATCTACAGTTCCATGATTTTCAACAATTTTGAATTTTGGATTTCCAGGAACAGCATCTCATATTTCGCTTGGGTAGCTTCCAGCCCAGTGGTATGAATATTGATTTCTCTAACTTCAAGTAACCCCGGCATTCCCTCTCTCTCTATCCCTCCCCCACCCAAGTCGCACCAGCTTCTAGTTTTCACCCAACAAACAGCTAACATTGACCTGTTTCCTTTATCATCGTTACATTTTTACATATCTTTTATTCATTCTTTATCTCTCTACATCATCGTCTATAACTCTCGTTTCCCTTTTCCCTAACTAGTCTGAAGCGTCTCGACCCGAAATGTCACCCATTCCTTCTCTCCAGAGATGCTGGCTGTCCTGCTGAGTTACTCCAGCTTTGTGTGTCTATCTTCCACTTCATCTGTTCAGCCTGGAAAGAAGTCCCAACTCGAATCGTCATCAGTCCATTCCCTCCACTGATGCTACCTGACCCGCTGAGTTCCTCCTGTACTTTGTGATTTGCTCATTGATTCAGTGATGCTACAATCCAGGAAGGTGATGGATGTGAAGGTTTCGTCAATCTTAATGGCACTGTACTCTAACAGCAATATACCGCAGATGCTGGAAATGTAAACAAAAATGGAGAAAGCTGTATATACTCGGGACAATAGGCAGCATCCACATAGGAAGGAATAAAAACACTCCGTTTATTTGTTCTCGTAACTGCTCCTCCTGTTTGCCAGACAGTAACAGGAGGCCACAGGTCAGGAAACCACGTGCAAGAGATTTCATTATTAAACAATACTGTGGACTAAAATCAGCTCCATCCAAGACCGCAAGAAATTGCAGCAAATTGTGGACGCATCCCAGACCATCACACTAACCAACCTCTATTCATTTATACCTCACGCTGCCTCGGCAAGGCCAGAAGCATCATCAATAACGAGTCACACCCTGTCCACTCCCTCTTCTCCCCTCTCCCATCAGGCAAATGGTATAGAAGTGTGAAACACACACCTCCAGATTCAGGGACAGTTTCTTCCCAGCTGTTATCAGGCAACTGAACCATCCCATCACAACCAGAGAGCAGTGCTGATGGACTATCTACCTCATTGCTGACTTTCGGACTATCCTTGATCGGACTTTGCTGGCTTTACCTTGCACTAAACGTTATTCACTTATCATTTATCTATACACTGTAATGGCTGATTGTAATCATGTATTGTCTTTCTGCTGACTGGGTAGCATGCAACAAAAGCTTTTCACTGTACCTCGGTACACATGACAATAAACTAAACTGAACTGAAGATTCCCTTTGATAGTTTTCAAGGGTCATAGAACATAGAACAGTATAGCACAGGAACGGGCCCCATCAGATTTTGTTGGTTAATAATAATCCTGTGAATTTCCGGGCGCCGTCTGTACGGAGTTTGTGCATTCTCCCCGTGACCTGCGTGGGTTTTCTCCGAGATCTTCGGTTTCCTCCCACACTCCAAAGACGTACAGGTATGTAGGTTAATTGGCTGGGCAAATGTAAAAATTGTCCCTAGGGTGTGTAGGATAGTGTTAATGTGCAGGGATCACTGGGCGGCGCGAACCTGGTGGGCCGAAGGGCCTGTTTCCGCGCTGTATCTCTAAATCTAATTTCAGCACCTTGGGATCATTTGCTAGATTAAAGGCACTGTATAGCTTAGGTTGAAGTAGCTTTTTGCACGTCCGTTTCTCAGCTCAACACACATTAGTATAGGATTAGAGTTCAAGTCGTGTTTGATCCCATTTGAGTCACGCGATCATGTTCTATATTCTTTTTTAAATCCTCAGGTCTGGTTTCAAAACATTGTATCACTGTACTACTCTTCAAAGTCCTTAATTCTTCCAGCAGGTGAGGATTAAGCTGCTCTACACGGTCTACATATTGATCCAAATTCTCGCTAATCTGATCTGTGGCCTTTTATATTGAACCTACTGTCTAAATCCCCATGTATAACTAATCCAGTCTTTCCTAAAATAACAGGGACCCACGTTTGAAGCACTTAAAAAAAAACTTCAGATTTAAAAATATATACAAAACAAAGACTTGAGGTCCATAGTCGACTGAGCACATTAGATTAGTTTAGAGATACAGCGTGGAAACAGGCCCTTCGGCCCAACGAGTCCGCACTGACCAGCAATCCCTGCACACTAACCCTATCCTACACACACTAGGGACAATTTACAATTTTACCGAAGGTAAATAACCTTCATATCTTTGGCATGTGGGAGAAAACTGAAGCACTTGGAGAAAGCCCACGCGGTCACGTGGAGAACATAGAAACTACGTAAAAACAGCACCCACGGTCAGGATTTAACCCGGGTCCTTGGACCGGCAAGGCAGCAACTCTACCGCTGCGCCACCATGCTGCCCTAATCCCTTTAGGTTAAATCTAATCCTGCTAGCATTTGGTTTCTTACACAATAGAATATATTAGAACTGTTATGACACAGTGGAATAAGTGCGGCACGGTGGCGCAGCGGTAGAGTTGCTGCCTTACAGCGAATACAGCGCCGGAGACTCAGGTTCGATCCTGACTACGGGCGCCGTCTATACGGAGTTTGTACGTTCTCCCCGTGACCTGCATGGGTTTTCTCCGAGATCTTTGGTTTCCTCCCACACTCCAAAGACGTACAGGTATGTATGGCTGGGCAAATGTTTTTTAAAAATTGTCCCTAGGGTGTGTAGGATAGTGTTAATGGGCGGGGATCGCTGGGCGGCGCGGACCTGGTGGGCCGAAGGGCCTGTTTCTGCGCTGTATCTCTAAAAAATATGTATATATTCGGACTGACGCAATGGAATATATTAGAACTGTTATGAAATTCCAATGAAACCAAATGTACTGATGCTGTCCAATTGTAAAAGTAAATTTTCCTAGTGAGTTGCACCCTTATGTACATACAGCACGGAAACAGGTCATCTGTCCAATGCCGACCATTTTGCCATTTTGGGTTAGTCCCTTTTGCCTGCGTTTGGCCCCTGACTCTCTAAGCCTTTCTTATCCATATAAATTGTAATCCAATATAATGGAGTGGAACTCGTCAGGCAGCATCTGTGAGGGAATGGACAGGCTCTGAAGAAGGGTCCTGACCCAAAATGGCGCCTGCCCGTTCCCTCCACAAATGCCGCCTGACCCACTGAATTCCTCCAGCACTTTGTGTTCTGCCACTAATTTGTTGGAGGTACACTTTCTTCTGACCTTCCTCTGAACTGGATACACTCTTGAAACATCTAGTTTACTTTGAACTGCTTGTCATCATGTCTGTCCCTTTCTGAGTCCTTCCCAAAGTGAGTGTATTACTGGCAACTTGTATCGAATAGTATACGCTTACTGACTTATTAAGGTTCAACCTAGATGCAGAGGTCCTTTGATCCCAAGACCATGGTAGTTCTGGAGTAACTGAGCGGGTCAGGCAGCAACTCTGGAGAAAAAGAATGGGTGATGTTTCAGGTCGAGACCTTTGTTCAGACTGAGAGTTAGGGGAGAGGGGACCAAGAGATATGAAAATGTACATAGAACAAATGAATGAAAGATGTGCAAAAAGACAGATCAAAGTCAGCGACAATGATCATGGAAAAGTAGAGCCCACAATGGTCCATTGTTGGCTGTGGTGAAGGTGATAATGAATAATATAAGCAAGACAACAGTGAAACTAGTACGACAACTAGAGTCGGAGGGAAAGGGGATGAAAGGGTTACTTGAAGTTAGTGAAATCGATATTCATACCACTGTAGTGCAAACCAGCATCTGTGTTTCCTTCCTACACATGGTAGTTCTGGCCCTTCCCCAGCTGTGCACAGTAGTTTGAAAGATACCCACATCTTGGCTCAGCCAGCATTCCTGTTTCCTTAGTCTCCAGCGAGGTCCCACCCTCTTTCCCATCCTCTTGTGGAGTATTTTGCACCAACACTCAACACCAGTTTTTTTGATCAAACCTTAAGCAGTCTAACTTACAACAGTAGTAGGGTAATCTTTACTGTATCTGAGAAACAGTTTCCCCAAAGTGTAGGTCACAAGTTCATTTATAAACAATTTCTCGGCATAACATCATCAACTACATTGCCCTTCATGGTTAACTGGTCCAGATGGTTAAGATGAATGGGATCCACAATGACTTGGTAGTTTGGACTCAGAACTGACTCCCATAGAAGACACAGGGTGGTGGTGGAAAGGTGTTATTCAAGCTGGAGGTCTGTGACCAGTGGAGTTTCGCAGGGATCTGTCCTGTGACTTCTGTTGTTTGAGGTATATAGAAATGACTTGGACACACGTAGCGCAGCGGTAGAGTTGCTGCTTTACAGCGAATGCAGCGCCGGAGACTCAGGTTCGATCCTGACTACGGGTGCTGCACTGTAAGGAGTTTGTACGTTCTCCCCGTGACCTGCGTGGGTTTTCTCCGAGATCTTCGGTTTCCTCCCACACTCCAAAGACGTACAGGTATGTAGGTTAATTGGCTGGGTAAATGTAAAAATTGTCCCTAGTGGGTGTAGGATAGTGTTAATGTACGGGGATCACTGGGCGGCACGGACTTGGTGGGCCGAAAAGGCCTGTTTCCGGCTGTATATATATGATATGATATGATATGAAGAGTGTGGATGAGTTGTTTGTTAAGTTTGTAGATGACACACAAACTGATGAAATTACAGAGAGTGAAGAAAGCTGTTAAAGGAGGCAGCAAGATATAGACCAGTTACAGATATGGGGAGAGAAACAGTAAATGGCGTTTAATCAAATCGAAGAAAGTGTGAGGTTTAGTTTAGTTTATTCTTTTTCTCACATCAACTGAGGTACAGTGAAAAGCTTTTGCTGCCTGCTCACCAGTCAACGGATAGACAAAACATGATTACAATCGAGCCATTTACAGTGCATAGATACATGATAATGCAATAACGTTTAGTGCAAGGTAAAGCCAGCAAAGTCCAATCAAGGATTGTCCAAGGGTCACCAATGAGGTAGATAGTAGTTCAGCACTGCTTGACTGTGATGTCGTACTTTGTGAGGTCAAATGTAAGGGGGAAAGTATAAAGTTAGGATATGGAGGGATTTGGACCATGTGCAAGCAGAAGGGATTACTTTAATTTGGCATCATTTTTGTCACAGATATTGTTGGTCGAAGGGCCTGTTCCTGTGCTGTATTGTCCTATGTTCTATGTCCTATGTTTTCACTGCTCTGATCTCTACACACCGCACCACGTTCTCACCTTCAACCGCTATTGTTACATCACAAGCAGTAATTTTATTTTATCTGACAACTCCTAGGGTACTTTATCCTGCCTTGGACTGTATAATCTTGCTGTACACGTGTCCGCGGGTAGTTTGTATGTCATGCTTTGTTAACTCTGCTCCGTGTCCTTTGAACTTGTTAAGCTTACACCCAATCATCCAGAACAGACACATCGCCGTGTTGGCTCAAAACCTTGTCCCTTGGCAATTGTGGTAATTATCTGTTCAATGTTTATGCTGCTTTAACTATTTCCCAACATCCACCTCCTGACATGGCTACAGTAATCCGCTTCATGTAGTGGTTAAGGACTGGCTATGTGTTGACATATTGTCAATTTCATGACCAAATGGTGGAGTAAATGAAGACCTTGCAATATCCCATATGCTAGAACAGTATATTTTAAGAATAAAGTGTATTTGGGGGAAAATATACACATACTGCTTTTAGTTTTGACACAGTATTACAAAATGAGTAATCTATAATCTGTCTTGGTGCTGCTTGGTTTGCCATTTGCTTGTATTGTTCTTTAATTTCATTTTTCACGGCAAGGTGGGTGCAGTGGTTGAGTTGCTGCCTGACAGCACCAGAGATCCCTGTTTGATTCTGAATACGGGTGCTGTTTGTACAGAGTTTGTGCATTCACTCTGTGACCACGTAGGTTTTCTCTGGTTTCCTCCCAGATTTCAAAGACGTGCAAGTTTACAGGTTAATTGGCTTTTGTAAATTGTTCCTATTGTTCGGCATGGACTCAGTGGGCCGAAGTGCCTGTTTCCATGCGCTATCTCCAAACTAAACATAATGTTTTGTAACTTTACCACAACATATGTGTCCGCTTATAGATTCAAGTTAATTATTGTCACGTGGACCAAGATGCAGTGAATGCATGCTATCAAATCTGTTCAGATAATAACATGCATAAATACAGTCAAATCCAACTTAATTACAATAGGTCGAGCAAAGGGGAAGATACAGAGTGCGGAACATAGTTCTCAGCATTGTAGCGCATCAGTTCCAGAGACACAGTCCAATGTCCACCATGGTATAGAGATGAATCGGGAAAGTACCCTAGCTTATGGAAGGACTGTTCAGGAGCCTGATAACAGAGGCTGGTTTTTGAGCCTGGTGGTGTGCGCTTTCAATCTTCCATTCATGTACACCACAATGTTTGGTGCTGAACCTATTGCAGTTGTGATTCCTCAGTGTTGGCTTACCAAAGCTGAAAACCTGCTAACTTTATCTTGTTTATTCTTGTTATTTTTCCTGCCATTTTATTGCTCTCCTCTCACTTTACCAGGTCTACTTGCTCGTCACTCATACCCCACTGACAGACTTGGTTTAGCTGCTTTCCCACAGTCTGCGTGTAAACCTCTAAGTCTGTGCCTCCTTCTGCACACATCCCACTCTTCAATCCAAGTCTCCAAAGTCATCAGCCCTCCTCAGCCTCTGCTTGCCTTGAGCTGGAAAAACTACTTCTTTAATCCATCTCTTGGCCTGCCTTCTGTCGATTATCCCTTTAGCTGTAATAACAATTGACTTTCTCAATTGTAAAACTGCCCCTTGACTTTTTAAGAACACTCGACATTATAAAAAGCACAAAGTCTGTTTGAACCAACGCATTCCGAGGGGAGAAATTGAAGAACTTCAGGTTTAAACGGGTTTGTAAATAGGAATAGCAGGGACTGGAGATACAAGGAACTGCAGATGCTGGTTTACCAAAACAAACTACAGAGTGCTGGAGTAACTCAGCGGGTCCGGCAGCATCTCAGGAGAACATGGATAGGTGACGCTTCAGGTTGGGACCCTCCTTCAGACAGGGATTGTCCAGATCAACAGTAAATGTCAACATAAGCTGGATGGGCCGATATCTAGGGAGAGTCCAAAGACAGAACCGTGCAGCTGGCAAATGTGCACAAACACAGGTGAAAAATATTTTACAATTAAGTTGCTTTAGTTCAAACAGCATCCAAAGTAAATTGATTCCAATGTATCCATCACAGAACTACTCAACAGGAGGATTTTACTGTGACACTCAACTGCTTGTAAACAGATTAATGTTTTAAACATTTACATCAGCAGTTTTCATATAAAAAGTTTTGTGGGATAAAAGTCATATTCATGACACATGATGGAAGATTTATGCACAGGAAATGCATACCGTACATGAGATTTTGTAATATATCGTTTGTGTACAGTTTTGTTGCTTTGGCCTCTAGACTAACTTGCATTTAAATTTCCCTAAAGGCACATATAAAATGCTTAACATTGCACCTCAGAAAGTAAACATTAATATCAATGAAAGACATGATGTGCTGGAGTAACTCAGCCGGGCAGGCAGTATGCCTGGAGAACATGGATAGCTGACTTAAAGTGCCTGCATTTCGTTGCTGCAACCCTATAACAATGAATTTCCATTTGTTCACGAGCATTGCTGGGAGGAGAAAATTATTAAAAGGTTCATTCCTTACAGATACCACCCTATTAGCAAACAAACGTGCCCCTCCATTTGCTATTTTACTTTCTCTTCCTTGATCTTTAAGCATAAATTTTTCGTTTAGTTTTGAGATACAGAGCGAACCAGGCCCATCGGTCCACCGAGTCTGGGCTGACCAGCGATCCCCACGCACTAACACTATCCTACACACACTAGGGACAATTTACAATTATACCAAGTCAATTAACCTGCAAACCAGAATGTCTTTGGAGTGTGGGAGAAAACCGGAGATCCCGGAGAAAGCCCATGCAGTCGCGGGGAGAACGTACAAACTCCGTACAGACAGCACCCGTAGTCAGGATTGATCCCAGGTCCCTGGTGCTATAAGGCAGCAACTCTATCGCTGCGCCACCGTGCTGCAAATTTACTTCCTTTTCTTTAATTTTTAAGCATAGTCTTTTGTGCTGAAAGATTCTTTACACGGCAAGCATCTTACATGGATCTAAATCTTCCATAAGTTGAATACTTATCGCCTCATGCTTTTCCTTTGAAGTGTTAGACCCAGTGGGCTGCCTTTCCTCATTTGTTCCCTTGTTCTACAACCATAAAGCCTTTTACTTTATCTCCAATAACTGAATAATATCCTTTTGAAACTAGAATTCCAAATCATCAATTAGTATTCCAGATGTGTATCATTAGGGCCAAAAAGCTTCAATGTTTCGTACATATCTGCCAACTATGTTCGACTAGTTTGTCAGCTGATGGGTGGAACTTTAAAATGCTTTTTAAATAGTTCTACAGATTAATTTTTGTAACAAATCAACATAAAAGAGCTGTGCTAATCAGTGACCATTGTTGGAAATTATGCATCTGTGGAGAATGGGAGGGGACGTTCTTAGTCTTTCTTTAAATGTTTTGCTTTGGCAAATGAGTCACCAATAATCGCAATAATGCCTCACAGATGGTCAACCTATTAGTGTACTGGAACTATACCTTGACATGAGTCAACATGCTGAAGAACGGAGCCAAGAAAACAGAGCGAGCACAAATAATCCTAGCAGCAAGTAAGATGGACTTTTTTTTATTCTTTGCCCCATTGCCTATTCTACTTATGTGTAGGAAAGAACTGCAGATGCTGGTTTAAATCAAAGGCAGACACAAAATGCTGGAGTAACCCAGCGGGATAGGCAGCATCTCTGGGGAGAAGGGATGGGTGACGTTTCGGGTCGACTCTAATATTGTACCTATTTCCTCTGCACAGTCGGATAGAATAGAATAGGTAGAATAGACAGAGTAGGTAGAATAGACAGAGTAGGTAGGTAGGTAGGTAGGTGGGTAGGTAGGTAGGTAGGTAGGTAGGTAGGTGGGTAGGTGGGTAGGTGGGTAGGTGGGTAGGAGGGTAGGAGGGTAGGAGGGTAGGTGGGTAGGTGGGTAGGTGGGTAGGTAGGTAGGTAGGTGTGTCAGATGTTATGCGGAAAAGGCAGGAGAATATGGTTAGGAGGGAGAGATAGATCAGCCATGATTGAATGGCGGAGTAGACGTTGGGCCGAATGGCCTAATTCTACTCCTATTCCTTATGAAACAAAGTGCTGGAGTAACTCAGCCGGCTAGGCAGCATCTCTGGAGAAAAAACATGGGTGATGTTTCGGGTTGGAACCCTTCTTCAGAAACGCTGAGGTTCTAAGAGATGCATTGCATCCTTTAGGGGCAAAGAAAGAGCCTGCAGAAATCAGGATTCAATATTGTAACATTAGATCTTTCCATTGCTTTAGTTTTGATAAGCGGATCCAAAATACATACTTTGAGAAAGCTCTCAAAGTTAAACGTGCTATCTATTTCTAGGTTTAGATATCTACGTTTCCAAAATCATCGGAGTATGCTTACAGGAAAGTAAGGAGATCATTGACTCAGTCAAGCATCCCAAAGTATTGAAATATTGAAACTGCTCCACTTTCTTGGCTGCAATCATCGGGCCGGGACAGTGTGCAGCGGTAAAGTTGCTGCCTTACAGCGCCAGAGACCCGGGTTTGATCCTGACAACAGATGCTGTCTGTACATAGTTTGCACATTCTCCCTATGACTGTGTCAGTTTTCTCCGGGTGCTCCGGTTTGCTCCCACATTCCAAAGATGTGTAGGTTTGTAGGTTAATTGGCTTCTGTGAATTGTCCCTAGTGTGTAGGATGTAGTTTGCGGGCGATCGCCGGTCGGTGTGAATTCGGTGGGACAAAGAATATGGTTCCACGCTGTGTCTGTAAATTAAACTATAGTTGAAAATGAATATGATATTAAAATAAGCAATGTTTTCCCATTGACATAAAAAATATTCGACTTTTTGTTAAGATAAAAAATTAAATCATACATTTTGGGAGTTTTCCCTTGATGGGGTATAACTAAATAAATGATTGAGTTTTAAAGCAAAAAGGAAATGGGAGAGGTCTTGCAAGTCGCCCCAGGCACTGAAGATGTGCTTTAGAGCCTGATAAACGAGTTGTGGCAAGTTGTACTTGATCCTGGTCTGAACATATCATACCAGGTCCATCATCATCACCCACTCTAAAGCCTGGATCATTTCCCAAACAGCACTGTTTTGGAATGCCTTGGGATTGCTGTAGTTCAAGACAGCGGGTCTCCATCAACTTTAAGGGCTGTTAGGAACAGGCAATAGTGTTGCCAGCTACAGCCAGACTTTAAAAAGTGAATTAAAAGAATCGCACATCTAACACTGAGGCAATGATGACAGTCCATTGACTCATTCTAGATTTATTAGGCCAGGCAGATTTCTATATATTTTGCAAGCGGATGTTATACTTCAAGTTACAAGTCACAACAATCCCACAGCCAGGCAGAGAGGCATAGAGAGAAAGTAAGAGAGAGCTGCCGCAAATCTGCAAATCTAACCACAACCAGAGAGCAGTGCTGAACTACCACCTACCTCATTGGTGACCCTCGGACTATCCTTGATCCGACTTTGCTGGCTTTACCTTGCACTAAACGTTATTCCCTTATCATGTATCTATACACTGTAAATGGATCGATCGTAGTCATGTTTTGTCTTTCTGCTGACTGCTTGGCACGCAACAAAAGCTTTTCACTGTACCTCGGTACACGTGACAATAAACTAAACGGAACTGAGACAAGCTTCAGAAATACTCGACAGGTTAGGCGGCTCCTTTAAAGCAGGAACCAATGTTAATGGGTCAGGTGTATGGCTGGGGTGGGAGCTGCTTTACATCCTCATCGTCCACCCTGGGTAGTTCTACGGAACTGGCAAAATTTACAGCAAAGCATCAACTATGGTACTCTAAGGCACCAATTGCTACTTTTGACTGTTGTAGTTGACATACAAAAGAAGAAGGTCTATGGCTCTTCCAGCATTTTTTATATCAGTGTGGATTAATCACATTTGGTGACCATATTGCTGTAAGTGCCTTAGATTGATTTTGTGCACATAAGTCCCCTACTTAGGATTTTTCTGGGAGAGTTATTCAGCTTTTATTTAGAAGAGTTGAAATAAATTCTATTTTCTCAATACTTACGACTTTAAACATACAGTACGGCACAAGAACAGCCCCATCGGCCTACAATGCTTGTGCGAACGTGATGCCAAGACCAACTCGTATCTGCACATCATCCATATCCCTGCATATCCATGAGCCTATCCAAAAATCTTTTAAATGCCACTATGATGAGGAGAAAATGAAACTGGCAGAACTATCAATGATATAATTACTAATGAATGACTGATTCAGAACAATTCTTGCATGAGTCAGGACCATTTGCCAGCATGACAAACTGAGTTTGATATCTAGCTCAGTGAGGGGAAATCCATTCATTCAGCTCAAGTTGCCATATTAGCATTTTTCTGCAATATAACCACTGATATGGAGACACAAGGAATTGGGGATGCTGGCTTACAAAAACAGAAAAAGACAAAATGCTGGAGTAACTCACCCGGGCCAGGCAGCATCTTTGGAGAAAAGGAATAAGTGACATTTTGGAATGGGACCCCTCTGCGGACTGATTGTGGTGGTGGGGGAGAGGGAGGAGGGGGAGTGAAAGGTGGAAGAGAAGTGGGGGTATGACAAAGCCTGGCAAGTAATAGTTGGATACAGGTGAGGGTTTTATTTAATTGACAAATGGTTGGTCAAAGACCAGAGATGAAAAGACAAAGTGTGGCATAAGAATAAGTGTGAATTGTGAAGCCAGAGAAAGGAATTTAGGTGGAAGGGGAGAAATTGGTGCTAATCAAGTTGGAGCACAGGGAAGAGAGGGAGGAGATCAAGGGAGGAGGTTGGGGGGGGGTTGTAGGTTAGTTACCTAAAATTGGAGAATTCAATGTTCATACAGTTGGGTTGTAAGCTACCCAAGTGGAATACGAGGAGCTGTTCCTCCAGTTTGTGTGTAGCCTAATTCTGACAATGGAAGAGGCCCAGGACAGAAAGGTCGGTGTGGGAATGGGAAGGAAAGTTTAAATGGTTAGCAACTGAGAGATCCAGCAGGCCTTGGGGGACAATCACCTGGGCTGTGCTTGGTCTCGTCAACGTAAAAGAGGCCTGACCTATCGAATCGTGAAAGACCCGGATAGACTGGATGTGGAGAGAATGTTTCCACTGGTGGGAGAGTCTAGGACTAGAGGTCAGAGCCTCAGAATTAAAGGACGATCCTTTAGGAAGGAGTTGAGGAGGAATTTCTTTAGTCAGAGGGTGGTGAATCTGTGGAATTCTTTGCCACAGGCTGTGGAGGCTATGTCAGTGGATATTTTTAAGGTAGAGATAGATTCTTGATTAGTACAGGCGTCAGAGGTTATAGGGGAGAAGGCAGGAGAATGGGGTTAGGAGGGAGAGTTAGATCAGCCATGATTGAATGGCAGAGTAGATTTGATGGGCCGATTGGCCTAATTCTGCTCCTATCACTTATGACCTTATGATTTAATTTGGAGCCGATGAAACTTGATGCAACTTCTTGCATAGTTCCCGGGGCCTACTGGAATTCACAAGGAACTGCCACAAACTTTGATCCCCACAAATATTGCTGTTAAACCGATAGTGGTACTGCTTTTGGGAATATTCCAAAAATCAAGTTGCAGTTCCTCAATTTTTTTCTCAAACAATAGAAACGTAGAAAATAGGTGCAGGAGTAGGCCATCCGGCCCTTCGAAGTCAGAACAAACTGCTTATGTTAAATGAAAACTGAAGTTGGATTAAATGACCAAGCATCATTTTTTTTTCTCTTCACTTATTTATTGCACAGAATTCTCCAAAAGTAACAAATGGTTAATACATAGTGCACACTGAAAGAAAGAATATTTACAGGATGTCCTGGACGTTTTGTGCAATGTAGACAATAACTTCCATTTGAGTCAGATAAATAAAAATACTGTAAAAGACAATTACAATTGACAAAATTAAATACAATGATATCCCGCTCTTAAACTCAGCATCCATGTTGCAATTGTTTAGAAATTGCCTTGTAATAGTTATTTTGAAAAATTACACAAAATCTCCCTTAAGACTTTAAAACCATATTGCATGAAAGAAAAGCTGTGTTTGTACAAACATTATGCCTTTGACTAGTAGAGGATGAGAAATCTATAGTATTCCTTCCAAACAATCCAAGTGTCCCTTATGAAAGTAAAGTTAATTTTTGTTTCTCTAAATTGTACCTTGCAATGTGTACGTTGCTACCTCAAAAAATAAAATCAGGGGTTTTATTGTGAACCTTGATCATAGGAAATATTGACTGCAATTATATTAACAAAATCAATTCATACTGTAGCTTGCTCAGAACATAATGCAGAATAAATTCCAAGCAATATATTAAAGATATTTACTTCTGTACTTCAGTAACATTGCGATGATTTCAAATTTTCAACTCGCCCTCATCCTTTTTCCTCACTAGGATTTATATTTCATTCCTTTTCCCATTCTTTTCTACATTCTAATCTTGACTAGGATAGCAAATGGTGTGATTTGAGCAGCATCTGCAGTTCATTGTTTCTACAGTGGTGACTGGAAGCCCTGGCTTACGCTAGTGCTGTTATAAGCACTAAACTCTGGCTCTTCTCTAAATGCCTTTAACTGGGACATTCTTCCAAGGACATAAACAGAAGTGAGATAAAGAAAGGGCACAGATAACTTATGTTGCCTCACGGAGATAGAGTGGACTCCAGTGCAATAAAACTGGAGGTCCATTTAAAAAGTATTAATGAGCCAGTAACTAATTATTTCGTTTTGCAGAGTGGACGGATAATTTTAAAGACTTGGTTTATTTTGGTTTGGTGTCTGCATTTTACCCTTTCACTCTCGCTGTTAGCTCCTGTACTTATTATAATGGTGGTCGATTGGATTGTTAAATGATATCCTTCCCCACATCCCAACCCATCCTCTACCTCGTTGGCACTGAGGATCTGAAAAAGTCTCAGAGAGATCACTATATTTTAAAAATGTTGACAAATGCCATTAACAAAATTTATGTAGTTTAGGATGATGTACAGAATTCACTGGAGGTGAAAATACGATTGTCTCCGCTGTGTTTTGTGTTCACGTGATCCACTGGGAACGCATTGAATACCATGTTGAAGATGATGTCCTGATCTCAAAATTTAAAAGCAACCAGATGCACTTCTTAGACAGACACAAGGGGCTGGAGTAACTCAGCGGGTCAGGCAGCATCCCTGGTTTAAAAGGGTGGGTGAAGTTTCGTGTCGGGACCCTTCTTCGGACTGAAAGTAGAGGGGAGGGAACTGGAGATAAGAAAAGGCCAGAACAAAGCCGCAACAGATGACCAAGGAAGGGTGGAGCCCATAATGGCCCATTGTTGGCGGGGCAAGAGGTGATAACGAAGGGACTACAGGGATACAAGCAGTGGATCTTTTCACTCATCAATACTTGTTCTCCATAGATGCTGCCTGATCCGCTGAGTTACTCCAGCGCTTTGTGTCTATCTTTGGTATAAACCAGCATCTGCAGTTCTTTGCTTCTACATTTACACTTCTTCCACTCCTAGTTTCTTCTCTCATGAGCTCTTCCCACGAGCAGTCAGGGCCAGTGCCCGAGCATGCCAATGTGCTGCATCATTTAGTACCATTAACTGAACATCATGTATAACATTAGTCAACGCATAACAAATAAAAACCAGCTAAACTAGAAAGCGGGGAATTGAGAGTCTGATAAATCCCTTGGTGCAGAATTAACCGAGGTAGTACAGCATTGAATTGATCTCCCCTCCCTATTAAAAATCTTTTTTTTTAAATGATAGGTTGTGGTCAAATCACCTGTCTGAAGGACTATTACTGATAGAAATTATGAACCTGCAACTGATCTTTCCAGTATGATTTTACCCAACTTATTCATTGCATCGATGTTTATATATTTTTTAAGTGAAGCAATTGCAATTACAGATCACAATTCCTCTAGTTAAAGGCAATGGTTAGCATTGTTCAATTGTTGTCAGATACATCAATATACTTAAAACATTAAAACAGACTTTTTTTTTGGAAGTTTATTCTTAAGTGGGTTTTTGTAAAAGTAAACATACAAAACATTTCTTTCCAAATACTCTGTCCATGGAGTACAAAAAATAAAAATACACAGATATATGTGCAGGTTCAGTAAAAACAGGAGTTAGTCCGACTTCTCTGAAGTCAAAAAATTTCCATACATGCAACATCATAGTTCTAGATTAAATCAGATGAAAAAGCTGAAAATTCTTGCTCTTGGTTGTTCTAGTACTGTTTCAACTCAAAGAATATTTTGCTATCTCTTTTTGGTCTCCCCATCCAAAACATTCTGTTGTTGTAGGCAGTTTTAACAGTGTTGAGAACGCAACCATTTTGCTCTGTGGCAGAGTCCTTGTCCTTCCATCAGCGTGATTTTCTTACATGGCATTTTCATGCAGAGGGATTTGCCATTAAAGACAGTAATATGGGATTCCAAGCATGGAAATGTACATAATTTGGTGCAGTCTTCCATTGGTGCAGTCATTTCCTTTTCCAATTGTTTAGAACAAAATTGGCAATTGAAAAACTCAAAGCAATATTTGGGCCACATATGGAGAGTGGGTGCTTGCCACAGCTGCCAACAAGGGCAAGTCACTCGATTCAATCCTATAATAAAAAACATTAAGTACTTTAAAATAAGAGTGCTAGAAAGCAAACTAGATGAGATATTTGCATATTCATTCACCTTGCTCATCTTTGTTTGTTTAATTCCCATCCCCCAAGTCCCTCATTTCCCTTTTATCCTCTCCCTTTTCCTATCCTCTCACCATCTCTTCCACCAATATCTTTCTCTCTGGCTTTACATTTTACTCCTCCTCTCGTTATACGTTACCCATTTGTCTCCTTTTTTACCTCTAGCCTGTTACTTACTCCAACCATCTGCAACTCCTCCCCCTCCAACTGTATCCACCTATCACTTACCAGTCCATGTCCCACCTCCACCTCTCCTTTCCAGCTTTTGCCCCGCTACTCTATTAGTCTGAGAAAGGATCCCAACCCAAATTGTTGCCTGTCCATTCCCTCCACAGATGCTGCTTGACCTGTCCCGCTGAGTTACTCCAGCGCAATATGTTTTGCTGAAGATTCCAGCATCTGTCATTCTTCGTGTCTTTCTTTTCATCTCATCCATTTGGCAATCTTTGCTAAAATATCCCTTTTATCTAAAAGCAGCTTCCCAAACTGTATTCTATTTCTAAATGACACAGACCATGCGTGCTTTCCGGATAAACTTGCTTTAAACTTGATCTATCAAATGATTTCTCTTAATTAAAATTAGTTTTAGTGAGCTTCTGGCTCCCAACTTTATTCAGTCCAGAATTTAGTTGATTTTACCATAGCATTAAAAGGAATTAAAATAAACTGAATATTATTTCTGATTGTTAATCAATAAAACTGGGTACGTACTTAAAACAAAATGGCTACAAAGGTTAACAGAATATGGAACAGTGAGATAAAGGAACAGGTCCTTTGACGGACAGTATGTACTGAATATCATGCCAAATTCAATTAATTCCTTCTGCCTGCATGTGATCCATATCGCTGCATATCCTCTTGCCTATCTAAATGCCTCGTAAATGCCACTGTCAGAACATTCCAGGGACCGAGCACTCTCTGTGTAAAATTAAAACACCCTCACCTCCTTTCAGCTTTTCCCTCTCACCTTAAAGCTGTGTCCTCTAGTATTTGATATTTCCAATCCGGGAAAACAAATCTCAAGCATAGCGCAGTATGAAGAAGGATCCCGACCCTAAACTTCACCCATCCATTCCCTCCGCAGATGCTGCCTGACCCGCTAAGTAACTCCAGCACTTTGCGTCTTGCTCAAGATTCCAGCATCCGCAGTCTCGTGTCACAGTGTTAGGATCTTGCTAGTTTAAGTGATGTAACTGGTATCAACCAAACTAGGTTTGCATTGCACTGTCGAGAGTGTGCGTCATCAACCTCATTTCCCTTATTTCCATATATACACTGACACTGGAGGAGAAATCAGGTGAACAAGGTACTTTCTGATCTCGATTCCTTATTGTGTGGAAGTGAAAATTAAAAAAAAAAGCCAGAGTAATGAGTCACAAGGAACTGCTGCAGCTTGAGAAAAACAACACAAAGTGCTGGAGTAACAGCTGGGTAAGGCAGCATCTCTGGAACACATGAATAGTTTACATAGGTGCCACCGATGGCTGTTGAGGCCAAGTCATTGTGTATTTTTAAGGTAGAAATTGACAGATTCTTGATTAGTGCAGGTGTCAGGGGTTACGGGGAGAAGGCAGGAGAATGGAGTTGACAGGGAAAGATAGATCAACCATGATTGATTAGCGGGGTAGGTTACGATGGGCCAAATGGCCTAATTCTGCTCTTATGACATTTCAGAGACCCTTTTTCAGACCGATTAAGGTGGGGGAGAGAAAGCTGAAAGAGAGGTGCAGGCAACACCAAGCCTGGCTCATGATAATGACATGGATAAATCACGAGTCAAAGATTAAAACTCCTTACTCCAACACCATGCCCAATTCCTTCACATGTACTCTCGTTTGGCCCTTAAGGTATTCAGACAACATCTTGCTTTTGAAATATAGTTCCTGTAACCGGTCTTCAAGGTGCATTATACACTACATAATAGAAGAAGAAAAAATCAACATTAGAACAATATTTTGTGTAGAAGAAATCATGCAATGTCATTTCTTCAATTAAAAACTAAATTGTGAAGATACTTGGCAGTGGTATTGGTAATGAGAATGAAAAACTTGTGTGTGCTATTCAAGCAAATCATACCATGCAAGTATATCAGGTAGTGCAAAAGGGAAAATAAACAGAGTACAGGACGTATTAACAAAAAAAAATTCAAAAACCATAATGAGGTAGATTGGAAAGATAGGGAATTTATCCTTAGCACATGAAAAGCTCATTCAGGAGTGTGAGAACAGTAGACAAGGCGGTGTTCTTTAATCTGATGGTACGTGCTCTTGTCCAACGACAGGGGAGACAAAAATGACCGGGATGTGAGTGGTCCTTGATTATGTTGGCTGCTTTGGTTGTGAACATAATCCAAAGCAGCAATGATACAGGTAATAACCCTGCTTGCCCCAATAACATTACAAACTGGGCTTTAATATGTTAGTTGATAGGCAAGTGAATTGAAGTCTGAACAAATAAGTTTAATGTCATCATGGTATAAATACAAGTTCTAAAGTGAAAAGAATCTACCCCCATCGCGCTAATTTTAGTTAAACTAATAGACGGAGGTTAATTGTTGAAAAGCAGCAAGTGATTCCAAATCACATCAATTAAACATGTACGGAATAAGCTGTCGGCAGTAAATCTGAGTGCATTATTCCAAAATTACAAGCGTGTAAATCATGCTTTGTTATTAAACGAACAAGGGCATTATTTCAAAAACACTAAATCAGATACTTGTAAAACGCGAGGTGCCTGGTTTCTAAAGCGGTTTTATTTACACTATAAAATAAATGTTTCCATCTACGTTGGTCTTGAGGTTTTTCTATTTTTCAGAGTTATCAGTATCATCATCCCATTTATTTTATAACTGGATACATTTGGAATAAAGTAATAGACTTTTTCTGGTCCCGAATACTCACAAAGTTTGGAGACAGATTGAGCTTGTAGAGTTGCAGGGTGGAATGAAGCAAGTTTGATACTAAACTGGAGACGAGTACTTCTTTCCCGAGCTTGTTGCTGTCTGTAACCCGTCTCTGGCTACTTGCAATCTGCACTGTCCACTTGTCCAAGTCTGCGATAATGCAAATGGCTTCTGCTATGGGTTCGTCCAACACGGGATGCTGAGCAGGAAAAATAATATTGCATGGTTAATACATCCTCTAGTTTGGAGAATTGAATAGCAAACATCATGCATTTCTAAAATCAATACAGGTGCTCCTCAACTTACGATGGGGGTTACGTTCTGGAAGTCCATCGGAAACCAAAAATATCGTAAGTCGAAATGCATTTAATACACGTGATCACGTGGCCGGCGGCGAGCTGTGGCTCACTACGGGTCACTGCCGTTTGCATCATCGCAAACTCAAAATATCGTAAGTCGAAGCATCGTAAGGCAGGGAGCATCTGTATCCTAGCAAATCTGCAGTAGCCAACCCCATCTCAACTATCTTCAGACATGGAGAACACTTATCACTGCGCAGTTTGCTTTATTATTCTGTAATTTGCTTTCCTTCCAAGTTGACTGTATCATGGTCTTTTGTAAATGACGTGCAGAGTCAAAGCTATATGGCTGGGCGAATGGTGACTTTAGTCCTTGGAGTGCAGGAGGATGAGGGGTGATCTTATGGAGGTGCATAAGATCATGAAGGGAATAGACTGGGTAAATTACCAGTCTTTTACCCAGGGTATTTATTCACAAAATGCTGGAGTAACTCAGCAGGTCAGGCAGCATCTCAGGAGAGAAGGAATGGGTGACGTTTCGGGTCGAGACCCGAAACGTCACCCATTCCTTCTCTCCTGTAATGCTGCCTGACCTGCTGAGTTACTCCAGCATTTTGTGAATAAATACCTTCGATTTGTACCAGCATCTGCAGTTATTTTCTTACAGTCTTTTACCCAGAATAGGTAAATCAAGAACCAAAGGACAGGAGTTTAAGGTGAGAGGGGAAAGATTTAATAGGAACCCGAGGAGCATGCTTTTCACACAGAGGGTGGTGGGTATATGGAACGAGCTGCCAGAGGAGGTAGTTGACGCAGGTACTATAACAGCACTTAAAAGACATTTGGACAGGTACATGGATAGGAAAGTTTGAGGGATATGGGGCAAACATGGGCAAGTAGGAGTAGTGTTGATGGGGCATCTTGGGCCAAAGGATCTGCTTCTGTGCAATATGACTATGACTCTATGTGGCATTGTGATTAATCTAATGTACTAATAACACAGGCCTGTCTTATGATCTGGAGACACGTGTCTGTTAATTTAAATTCAATTGATTGAATTATGTTGGATTTAGTTAAAATCAAACCATTCCTCCAATTTGACGACATTGAAAAAATCATTCATGCATTCATTTCCTCCCGCCTAGACTACTGCAACTCCCTATACACTGGGATCAGCCAATCATCCCTGTCTCGCCTGCAATTGGTCCAAAACGCCGCAGCGAGACTCCTGACGGGTACCCGTAAAAGGGACCACATCACCCCGATTCTGGCCTCTCTCCACTGGCTCCCAGTACGGTACAGAATCAACCTCAAGCTCCTCCTATTCACATACAAAGCCCTAAACGGGCTTGTCCCTCCCCCATATCAAAAATCTTCTAACCCACCACTATATCTCCAGGTCCCTCAGGTCGGCCGACTTGGGGCTACTCACTATCCCGCGGTCTAGGCTTAAGCTCAGGGGCGACCGCGCTTTTGTGGTTGCAGCTCCTAGACTGTGGAACAGCATCCCTCTCCCCATCAGAACTGCCCCCTCCATCGACTCCTTTAAGTCCAGGCTCAAAACCTATTTCTACTCCCTAGCGTTTGAGGCCCTCTGAGGGGGCGCTGTGAACTGTTTATGTATGTGCTGTTATGTTTGTGTGCCATTGTATGTTCGTTTTCTTAGTACCTGAACTGATGTACAGCACTTTGGTCAACGTGGGTTGTTTTTAAATGTGCTATACAAATAAAATTGACTTGACTTGAATTAGTCTGAAGTCTGAAGAAGAGTCCCAACTCACAAAGTCACCTAATTCATAAGTCATAGGAGCAGAATTATGCCATTCGGCCCATCGAGTCTGCTCTACCATTCAATCATGGCTGATCTATCTTTCTCCCTCAGCCCCATTCTCCTGCCTTTTCCCCTTATTAACTATGTCATACTAATTAGTACCCTTGCTAATCAAGAATCTGTCAAACATGGATCACCTACCCATGTTTTCTCCCAGCGATGCTGCCTGCCCTGCTGAGTTACTCCAGTACTTTGTGTCTTTTTTTTGTAAACCATCACCTGCAGTTCCTTGTTTCTACAGTGTGATTGATCAATAGGGATTGACAATGGTTTATTGTAGCAGTGTCAGGAACAGAACTTTTCCCAAATAATTTGCTTGACATGGATGTTGTGAAATGAATTGAACAGAGCCGTACTCATGATGGACAATGTACCTGAACTGCATGCGCTAGGTCCACTGGCAAGCACTGCCTCAACTTCTCATCGCTGCCTGTACCGTGCAGAACAAAGTCTGACACGTAATCAGGACAATATCCACCAAAGAGAGACCTCCCAAAGTTTGCCATGCTGGGTTTGTTGCTATTTATTTCAATTGCATTTGATCTACATGGGAAAGAAAAGGTACAATTAAATTTAAAGTGAAATCTGTTTTCATGGTTGTGGTTGCTGAAGAATCAAGGTTCCACTGGAGATCCGACACGAAATGCTGGAGCAACTCAGCGGGACAGGCAGCATCTCTGGAGAGAACGATTGGGTAACGCTCTGGGTCTCGACCCAAAACAACACTCATTCCTTCTCTCCAGAGATGCTGCCTGCCCCTCTGAGTTACTCCAGCATTGTGTGTCTATCTTTGGTGTAAACCAACATTTGCAGTTCCTTCCTGCACAAGCTTTCACTGGCGTCTCTTTGCGGTCCAAGACCTTATATTTTCAGTCAAACAAGGATCAATAATATGAACATTAAATCAGAGTCATATAAAAAGTTCAATCAGTAGAAACATAGGATTTCTTCCTTGAGAATTAAGAATTAGGGTGACACTCTAGCGCAGCAGTAGAGCTGCTGCCTTACAGCACCAGAGACCCTGGTTCGATTCTGACCCACCAATGCTGTCTGTGCGGAGTTTGCACATTCCCCCTGTGACAGTGTGGGTTTTCTCCGGGTTACCTGGTTTCTTCCCACATCCCAGGACTTGCGGGTTTGTAGGCAAATTGGCTTCTGCAAATTGCCACGAATTCATAGGATAGAACTGATGTACTGGGTGATCGATGGTCAGCGTGGACACGGTGGAACAAAGGGCCTGTTTCCATGCTGTATCTTTATAATAAACTCAGCTAAAAATTAATGAACAGCACCATAGAAACATAGAAAATAGGTGCAGGAGTAGGCCATTCGGCCCTTCGAGCCCGCACCGCCATTCAATATGATCATGGCTGATCATCCAGCTCAGTATCCCGTACCTGCCTTCTCTCCATACCCCCTGATCCCTTTAGCCACAAGGGCCACATCTAACTCCCTCTTAAATATAGCCAATGAACTGGCCTCAACTACCTTCTGTGGCAGAGAATTCCACAGACTCAGCACTCTCTGTGTGAAGAAATGTTTTCTCATCTCGGTCCTAAAAGACTTCCCCCTTATCCTTAAGCTGTGACCCCTGGTTCTGGACTTCCCCAACATCGGGAACAATCTTCCCGCATCTAGCCTCTCCAACCCCTTAAGAATTTTATATGTTCTTATATGCACCAGGAAGCAAATTAATCCTTGGAGGGTAATAAAGTGGGCTCTCATAGAGAACATTATAGAAAATCCAAAGAGTTTTTAGGTAGACACAAAATGGCAGATTACTTCAGCGGGACAGACAGCATCTCGGCCCAAGACGTCACCAATTCCTTCTCTCCAGAGATGCTGCCCGTCCCGCTGAGTTACTTCAGCATTTTTTGTGTCTTCCTTCGATTTAGACCAGTATCTGCAGTTCTTTCCTACCAAATAGTTTTTATATGCATTGAGAGAAAATGGGGGATAGTAAGGGAGGTTATCGGACCCATTAAGGATCAAAGTGGGCATCTGTGTGTGGTGCAGGAGATGAATATTTCTCCTCTGTTTTAACCATGGTTCAAGAAAAACCATGATGACTCGGAGAAAGTAAATGGAGATGATTTGGGAATCACCGGCATGACAGTAAAGGAGTTGCTGGATATCTTAAAAAGGTATGAAGGTAGATAAATCTCCCGGGCCTGATCAGGTATATCCGTGAATGGAAACATCCTATCCACATTCACGCTATCAGGGCCTGTGGAGAAGATGTTTCCACTTGTGGGAGAGTCCAGGACCAGAGGCCAGAGCCTCAGGATAAAAGGAAGCACCTTTAGAAAGGAGATGAGGAGGAATTTCTGTAGTCAGAGGGTGGTGAAACTGGAATTCATTGCTACAGAGACGGCTGTGGAGGCCAAGTCAATGGATATATTTTTAAGGTGGAGATTGACAGATTCTTGATTAGTACGGGTGTCAGGGGTTATGGGGAGAAGGCAGGAGAATGCGGTTGAGAGGGAAAGATAGATCAGACATGATCGATTGGCAGAGTAGGCTTGATGGGACGAATGGCCTAAGTTTGCTCCTATAACTTATGAACTTAGGAGTTTTGATGCCATTCAGGGTACAACATTAAACACAGTCTGTGATAACGCTTGCTTTGTGTTTAAGACAACATTTGAAAGATCTTCATAATTGATAGAAGATAATCCAGCAAGCCAGGTGTTTTAAAAATAATACAACAATAAGGTTCAGGGTTGAGGTGGTGGATGTGGGGAAAACAATCTGAAATTCTCCTGTCTTCAATTAACCTTCTCCTTTGTACAGTTTTTCCTGCTCAGCTCAGAATGTAATCAAGCATGAAACAGATCTGTAAATCATTAGTAATATTTCACTCTGTTACTGCCCAAAAGTATTTTAAATCATGAGAGGAATAGATTGGGTAAACGCACAGAGTCTCTTGCCCAGAGTAGGGGAATCGCGAACCAGAGGACACAGGTTTAAGGTGAGGGGGAAAAGATTTAATAGGAACCTGAGGGGTAACTTTTTTCACACAAAGACTGCCGCATGAGGGAGTTGAGGCAGGGACTATCACAAAGTTTAAGAAACATTTATACAGGTACATTGGTAGATACGTTTAGTGGGATATGGGCCAAACGCAAGTAGGTGTGACTAGTGTCGATAGGACATGTGAGCGGCACGGTGGCGCAGCGGTAGAGTTGCTGCCTTACAGCGAATGCAGCGCCGGAGACTCAGGTTCGATCCTGACTACGGGTGCTGTACTGTAAGGAGTTTGTACGTTCTCCCCGTGACCTGCGTGGGTTTTCTCCGAGATCTTCGGTTTCCTCCCACACTCCAAAGACGTACAGGTATGTAGGTTAATTGACTGGGTAAATGTAAAAAATTGCCCCTAGTGTGTGTAGGATAGTGTTAATGTGCGGGGATCGCTGAGCGGTGCGGACTTGGTGGGCCGAAAAGGCCTGTTTCCGCGCTGTATCTGAAATATGAAAAAAAAATTAAAATATGTTGGTCAGTGTGGGAAAGTTAGGTTGAAGGGCCTGTTTCCACGCTGTATCACTCTAAATACATAGCCATGGGTTGGTTGGCTCAGTAGGAAATGTTTCACTAATATAAATGATCTACTGAAGGGGTTATGAACGATGAGACACCCAATAAACCTCCGTCTTTCACAAAATAATCCATATTCTGCACTATCTATTTTGAACAGTGGAAAGCGCACAGAAGAGAACGTCTTGTGCTTCAAAATTATTGGAATAGTACTGCAAAATGCTCATTAAAATACATCCTAGTACCATTTAAACTCTAGGAACGCAATATATAATGTTTATTGATGAGTTAGTTAGTCGCTGGAACCTTCAAAATACACTGGCCTGTAGCAAAGTGGAAATTATAAAACATAAATTTCCATGTCATAAATCATGTAGAATATACAAGTTCAACCTGTTTTTTATAGAGCCTCTGAGGTAATAAATCTCAAGTAACAACACTCTGCCCCTGTTCTAAACTACTGTTTTACTTATTTCTGATCGTTTCCCATGAGAATTGTTAACTGCACTCACTGCATCGAGATGATAGCAATTCTGTAGCCACACATGCATATATTAAACTACGCCTGGCCCCCAAATAAATAGTACTGACTGTTGCAAGTGAACATGAGACTCATTCTCAAGAGCCTGCCATCACAGTGGCATAGCGGTAGAGTTGCTGCCTCACAGCGCCAGAGACCCAAGTTCCATCCTGACTTCGGGTGCTGTCTGCGTAGAGTTTGCATGTCCTCCCTGTGACCTGGTGGGTCTCCTTCGGGTGCTCTGGTTTCCTCCTACATCCCAAAGATGTGCGGGTTTATAAGTTAATTGGCCCCTGTAAATAGCCCCGAGTGTGTAGAGAGTGGATGAGAAAGTGGGATAACAGAACTAGTGAGAAGGATGATCGATGCCCGGACTGGACTTTGTGGGCCGAAGGGCCTGTTTCCGTGCTGTATCTCTAAACTAAACTAAGAGTGCTCTTGCCCAACGCCAACTTGTTTTGCTGAAACTGCAACAGGTGAACTTCGCCTCAGTAATAATGAAATCCCTCGCATCTGCACTCCATTCCCATTGCCATGTCACAGGTATCAGTCAATGATTACCCATTATAAAGTTTTATGTCCATATGTATAGGTGTTCTTGGCCCAGCAAAGAAACTAACATCCATCACTGTGGAGAAATATCATATTGAGAATCAGATTCCTAAACTGATGTACAAAGGTCTCAGCACTTTTAATTAATCTCTGCACATTTCTAGAACTGCCAAGTGCCGAGAACTGCCTCACAGTTTATAAGCGGACAACCACGCACGTTGCAGTGAACACAAAACAGTAAAACACAGGAACAGGCCCTCTGGCCCACAATGTCTGTGGTCCAAGTTAAACTAAATCTCCTGTGGGGCTTACAATGCTTCATATCCCCCCCCCCCCCCATTCAGTGCATATCCATCTGTCTATCCAAAGGTTGCTGACCTATCCAATTAACAGCTAGAGAGTGGTCCTGACCTCCCATCTACCTCATTAGAGACCTTCGAGCTATCTTTAATCTGGCTTTATTAGACTTGATCTTGCACTAAATGTTGTCTGAAGAAGGGTCTCGACCCGAAACGTCACCCATTCCCTCTCTCCTAGATGCTGCTTGACCTGCTGAGTTACTCCAGCATTTTGTGATACCTTGCACTAAATGTTATACCCTTTATCCTGTGTCCGTACACTGTAGACTGCTTATTTGTTATGTGTTCATCCTTCGGGTTTGAAGATGACCATGACTTCACTTGCAGTTGGAGGATTGTGGGTCCGGAAGTGACTGGTGAGGCCAATCCGGGCCCGGATTGGCCACACCAGTCACTTCAGGACCCACAGTCACCAATCCTCCAATTTAGAAGTCATGTCATGTATAGTCTTTTTGCTGACTGGACAGCATGCAACAAAAAGCTTTTCACTGTACCCCTGTACACGTGAAAATAAACTAAAATAAACTTGTAAACACCACTATCACATCTGCCTCCACCAGCACTCCTGCCAGCACGTTCTAGGCACCCATCTGTGCCCCATTTTATAAACTTCCATCAGGTCTCTCCTCAGCCTTTGACTCATCAGAGAAAACAATCCATGCCTACCCAACCTCTCCTTATAGCTATCACACTCCAATCCAGGTAGCATTCTGGTAAAGCTCCTCTGCACCTCCTCCAAAGCCTTCACCTCCTTCCGGTAATGGGGTGACCCAGAACCGCACACTACAAAGTGACCAGACTGCTCTCTTTACCCATTCATCCAATGGTGCAATGTGAACTTCATGCAACAACTTAAAAGATATTGCTTGGGGGCAAGGAGAGGCCAAGGCAGGAATATGATGATACTGACTCCGACTTCATTGGACACGGACACTCAGCAGCAAATGTTTAGAGGACTTCTGACCAGTTTCCAACTAGAGGACATCATCAGCGACCCACCCCACCCCAGCCACGGTCTCATTTCACTCCCATCTTCAGGAAGAAGGTATACAGTGCCCTCCATAATGTTTGGGACAAAGACCCATCATTTATTTATTTGCCTCTGTATTCCACAATTTGAGATTTGTAATAGAAAAAAAAATCACATGTGTTTAAAGTGCACATTGTCAGATTTTAATAAAGGCCATTTTTATACATTTTGGTTTCGCCAATGTAGAAATTACAGCAGTGTTTATACATAGTCCCCCCATTTCAGGGCACCATGATGTTTGGGACACAGCAATGTCATGTAAATGAAAGTAGTCATGTTTAGTATTTTGTTGCATATCCTTTGCATGCAATGACTGCTTGAAGTCTGTGATTCATGGACATCACCAGTTGCTGGGTGTCTTCTCTGGTGATTGCTCTGCCAGGCCTGCATTGCAGTCATCTTTAGCTTCTGCGTGTTTTGGGGGCTAGTCCCCTTCAGTTTTCTCTTCAGCATATAAAAAGCATGCCGAATTGGGTTCTGATCGGATGATTGACTTGGCCACTCAAGAATTGACCATTTTTTAGCTTTGAAAAACTCCTTTGTTGTTTTAGCAATGATGTTTGGGATCATTGTCTTGCTGAACCGCCGGCCAATGAGATTTGAGTCATTTGTTTGAACTTGAGCAGATAGGATGTGTCTATACACTTCAGAATTCATTATGCTACTACCATCAGCAGTTGTATCATCAATGAAGATAAGTGAGCCAGTACCTTCAGCAGCCATACATGCCCAGGCCATAACACCCCCACCACCGTGTTTCACAGTTGAGGTGGTATGCTTTGGATCTTGGACAGTTCCTTCTCTCCTCCATCACTCTGATATAAGTTAATCGTCGTCTCATCTGTCCACAAGACCTTTTTCCAGAACTGTGGTTGCTCTTTTAAGTACTTCTTGGCAAACTGTAACCTGTCCATCCTATTTTTGCGGCTAACCAGTGGTTTCATCTTGCAGTGTAGCCTCTGTATTTTCTGTTCATGAAGTCTTCTGCAGACAGTGGTCATTGACAAATCCACACCTGACTCCTGAAGAGTGTTTCTGATCTGTCGGACAGGTGTTTGGTGATTTTTCTTTATTATAGAGAGAATTCTTCTCTCTTCAGCTGTGGGGGTCTTCCTTGGCCTGTAAGCTCACCAGTGCTCTCTTTCTTCTTAATGATGTTCCAAACAGCTGATTTTCGTAAGCCTAATGTTTAGCTGATGTCTGTAACAGTTTTATTCTTGTTTCTCAGTCTCATAATGGCTTCTCTGACTTTCATTGGCACAACTTTGGTCCTCATGTTGATAAACAGCAATACAAGTTTCCAAAGGTGATGGAAAGACTGGAGGAAAGACTAGGTGCTGAGAGCTCTCTTATACCTGCATTAAGGAGGCATTTAAACACACACAAGCAATTACAAACACCTGTGAAGCCATGTGTCCCAAACATTATAGTGCCCTGAAATGGGGGGACTATGTATAAACACTGCTGTAATTACTACATGGTGAAAGCAAAATGTATAAAAATATCCTTTAATAAAATCTGACAATGTGCACTTTAAAACCACATGTGATTTTTTTCTATTACATATCTCAAATTGTGGAGTACAGAGGCAAATAAATAAATGATGGGTCTTTGTCCCAAACATTATGGAGGGCACTGTAGTAGTTTGAAAATTGTCCAGGTTCAAGAGCAGCTTCTTCCCTACAACCATCAGGCTATTAAACACAACAGCCTTTAAATAAGCTCCGAACTACGTAGACTTCGGGGCATTATCTTTTGTCTTTGCACCATTTGCATGTATGTGTGTCTATATATTATTTATGATTTTCTATATATATATATATATATATATAATTTTGTTGTTTATTCATTATGTTTACGGAGTACTACGTTTACATATCTGTCGCGCTGCTGCAAGAATGTTGTTGTTCTGTTTCAGGCCCTATAACAATAAAACACTATTGACTCGTGACGAGACCAGCCATCTCCATCACAACCTGCCCTTCAGACCAAGCCGAAAAGCTTGGTCCTTCTTAACTTTCCCCAACAAATCGTAGCTGACTGTTCCGCGCTGTACACACCACACAGAAAAGGCAGATCTAAATTTACTGCCAGACTATCTGGGTCAGGGCAACAAAATGTTTGGCCTTACTGAGGAAACGGTATCTCCATCTGCTCCAGCCAGTCATCCTGCTCTGTGCTGTAGTAACTGTGCTTGGACAGTTCATTGCCCGCGTCCTCATTCTCACTGTCCCCCAAGGCACTATCCGAGCTTTCATTCCTGGGAATGTCCCACTCGACCACGGGCAGGCCCTGTTTCTGTGGACGATCCCATGCACAGTAGTTATGTAAGGAGGCCTTGCCTCTCGTGTTCTGCTCAGCAGAACTCAGTGAATGGGACTCCAAGTCCATCACATACATTTTACAAGTGCAAATACAAGTGTTCCCATTCACGCCACATTGCTGCTCGTTGTCCTGAATACCAAATCCCGGTTCCGCAATATTTTGCTGCTCAACTTCCCGCAGTTCTTCCTTGGGAAGATCATCAATGGTCTTTGCTTCTATTAAATTATCTTCGTTGAAATACTCGTCAAATAGACTCATGCTTCCTTCGTGCGAAGGATCCCATTCATAACTGTGTGTATTGGACAACGTGTCCTTGGTTTTGCTTTGGTCCAGAGTTCTCGTCACTGACTCTTCCTGGACTCTTCGTTTCAGTTCCTCGAGGCCTTTCAGTAGAGCCTGGTGGGTCTCTTTTCTCTTGGCTTCCGTGTCAGAGTCAGGCGAGAGAGATTCACCAATCTGAAAAGTTACTTTTTGGATGGAACTGGGACAACTCTGGAGAAGATTTTCACTGCAAGGAATGGAAGGAGGCAGCGGCTTATCAGGAGGCTGTTTCTCAACGACAGGTTCTACGCTGAGGCTTTGGTCCACAGCAGCGGATTGGACAGACAGCAACATTTCAGTCTTGGTTTCCTGCAGAGAGCGCGCGCTTTCCTTGTATTGCGGAACGGCCTCGGCTCTGCAGAGGGCTGGCAGATTTTCAACGCAGCTACTTGGACCACCACTGGTTTCCCACAGGTTTCTGTGGGAGCTTACCGATGAATCACTTGAACCACCTCCCGCCCCTTCCCGCCCGGGACCATCAAGGCTCTCCTTTCCGGGATGAAGGGGGCACTTCTTGCACTGATGAGTTCCCAGAGTATTGTTCTGCGACCTGGCATTCTGGTTCTGCAAAATGGTCGGGAAAAGGGAGCTTTTGTTCCGGTGCAGCGTGACCACGACGTAGTCCGACTCTTCCACCTCTCCTTTCTCCAGCGACGTGGTCATCACAGACTCGCTCACATCGCCATCGCCTTCCCCCTCCAGCACCAGCTGGGTTTCCTGCAGCTCCGAGCACCGGATGAAGTAGGTGAGGAAGTGAAGCAGCCGCTGAACCAATTCTTGCCGCTTGCCGATCACCACAGTCCGCGCTAGCCTTACGGGGGAACCGATGGCACCGTGCAGATCAACTGTGGCAAACATAAATGGATCAACGTTAGGACAGGACCTTTTTTAAATGGGGAGAGGGGAGGTGGAGAATTGAAGATGTCTTGATCAGAACAAACAAATGATTAGAACAAACAGTGCTTTGAAACACTTTTCCCATGTTCAGCAAAAGACCCCAATCCAAGATACCGATTCTACATCCAAGATACCGATTCTACATCCAAGATACCGATTCTACATCCAAGATACCGATTCTACATCCAAGATACCGATTCTACCAAAAGCACCACAAGCTCTGTCCATGGCAGTATGTTAGTGAATAAGTGTATGACATGGTGCATATTGAATTAACTTAAATCAAAAATAATACAAAAACCCCAAATATTATATAAGATAGATACCGAGAAACGAAATAATTAAGAGTAAACAGTTTGACCTGAGGTGTCATAGAAACTATCTTTCGATAGTGGTTTTCGAATTGCATGGGAAGCTTTATACTTAGTACATTTTAGCAATTAGAACTTTAAATATTATACACTGGTTCCTATCTTGGTTCTCAATCACATGGCTAATGTGGTTTACTTTCCACAAGTCTGAATTATGTGCACAATTTACCTTGATCAATATTGAGAAATACGAGAATTAAAAGCACTAGGGGAATAGCCTTCCAGCCTGCTCAACCAAGCTGTACGGTCAATGCTGATCTTTTATCTCAGCACTACTTTCCCACAATAAAATCTATCCTGATTCTGGATTGACTGAAATATATGCAGCAATTGACCCTTCATAGCCTTATTCAACACACTGAATGAAGGCATTTTCCCTCAGTGCAGACTTGACTGGCTGATCCCTGATTCTGAGACTAGGAATGCTGTTTAGTTTAGAGATACAGCATAGAATCCAGGCCCTTGGGCCATTGAGTCAACACTGACCATCGATCACCATTTCACACTAGTTCTATGTTATCCTGCTATCACTTCTTCCGTGTCCATCATCTGTGTTTCAACTGTTGACATCGCTGTCATCGTCTGTCCTGAAAAGGGCGCAAGCTTCTGACGACAGTCAGTGGGAGCCATCACTTGTTGCAATAGATGATGGTGGCAGCAGAATTAGCTCAGGACATTTCCAGTTTCCAGCCCCGCGACGTGAACGCTTCTACTATGGGGCCCCTGCTATCACCTTCACCCCATACTCGCTAGGGACAATTTACACAGGCCAATTAACCAACGACTTTAGGATGCGGGAGGAAACTGGAGCACCCGGGATATCCATGCGGTCACAGGAAGAACATGCAAACTCCACACAGACAGCACGCGGGTCTCTGGCGCTGTGAGGCAGCAGTTCTCCCAGCTGCGCTGTTGTGCCGCCCACAGGCTGGAGACACCACAGGCAGAGGAAATATAAGAAAATAACTGCAGATGCTGGTACAAATCGAAGGTATTTATTCACAAAATGCTGGAGTAACTCAGCAGGTCAGGCAGCATCTCAGGAGAGAAGGAATGGGTGACGTTTCGGGTCGAGACCCTTCTTCAGACAGACAGGCAGAGAGAGGAAACATCACCTCGATAACTATCCTGCAGAACCCTTATAAATCGGGCTCCAGGGAAAGTATCTCCACTCGAGCTGAGGAATCCAGTCGCCCAAACGTAGGCAACCTGGGTGCACCCAGAAAAGGAAAACTAATTAAACTGCAAGCTCAACAAATCAAGCCCACTGTATATTTGACCACTCGATTAGATCTTCCATTCTGATAGAAGTATAAACAATTATGAGGGGCATAGATTGGGTAGAGTCAGAACCTTTTTCCCCCCGGATAGAAATGTCAAGGACTGGAAGGCATAACTGTAAGGTGAGAGGGCAATGTTTAAAGGGGGATGTGCAGAGCAAGGCCTTTTTTAAACAGCGGGTGGTGCGTGCCTGGAACACACTGGCTGAGGTAGATACAATAGCGGCATTGAAGAGGCTTTTAGATAGGCACATAGATGTGCAGGACATGGAGGGATGTGGAGCACCTGCAGGTAGATAAGAGTTGGCGGTTGTGCCATATTTGCCCAGACACTGTGGGCCAACTCTCACCAACTTCTACAGATGCGCCGTAAAAAGCATTTTATCGGGATGCATCGCAGCTTGGTTTGGGAACAGCTCCATCCACAAGCGCAAAACATTGCAGAGAATTGTTGGCACAGCCCAGAACTCCACACAAACCAACCTCCCTTCCATTGACTGTATTTATACCTCACGCTGCCTCGGCAAGGCCAGCAGCATAATCAAGGACGAGTCGCACCCTGGCCACTCCCTCTTCTCCCCTCTCCCATCAGACACAAGGTACAGAAGTGTGAAAACACACACCTCCAGATTCAGGGACAGTTTCTTCCTGCTGTTATCAGGCAACTGATCATCCTACCACCACTAGAGAGCAGCCCTGAGCTACAGTCTACCTCATTAGAGACCTTCGGACTATCTTTGATCGGACTTTACTAGCTTTCAGCATGCACCAAATGTTATTCCCTTGTCATGCATCCGTACACTGTGAATGGCTTGATTGTAATCATGTATTACCATTCCGCTGACCAGTTAACACGCAACAAAAGCTTTTCACTGTACCTTGGTTCATGTGACAATAAACTAAACATCAGTCTGAAGAAGGGTCTCGACCCGAAACGTCATCCATTCCTTCTCTCCTGAGATGCTGCCTGACCTGCTGAGTTACTCCAGCATTTTGTGAAATAAATACCTTTGATTTGTACCAGCATCTGCAGTTATTTTCCTACATAAACTAAAGTCTGTTCCTGTGCAGTACTGTTCTATTAAAGTACTTTTGTTCATTGGAGAGAAGGAATGGGTGACGTTTCGGGTCGAGACCCTTCTTCAGACTGAAGGGTCTCAACCCGAAACGTCACCCATTCAATCTCTCCAAGATGCTGCCTGACCTGCTGAATTACTCCAGTATTTTGTGATACCTTCTAACTGTTCATTAGGATTAATTACTTTCACAGATGAAAATGGGTACAGCATCAAACACACCAATTTTTACTGATTGTCCAATTGCACCTCTTCGAATAGTACATACCTAATTGGGCCCAGAGAGGATTGTAGGGGTTGGATTTTAAAAGCATATCAACACTTCGAGAGGAATGTTTTTCCAGGAAAATCTTAATAGGTGGTTGACCATTTGGCATAACTGTGGGGACCCAGGCAAGATGATTGGTGAGCACAGCTGTGATCAGGGCAGGTAGAAATCTGATTCAAAGACAAAATGAACATTTAAATCAATCAGATAAATCACAGACACCAACACGTACACAACTTGTGCATTTAACAAGAAGCACAGCGTTTATCTTTATACACCAAAGAATATAAACACCTGACAAATATATCACAGCATCATTTCAGTGAGACTATGATAGAAGAGGTTTAAATTGCATTCCGTCAATTTGACTCCAGATCATACGAGAGTCAAGAAGCCCCACTAAACCGACAGATTGTGGAAGAACTTTTCAACTTTTTTTTGCTTGGACGACTGAAATTCAGAATCGGTAATCCAAAATGAAACTCTGCAATCATAAAGAAAGCTCCATTTGGCTGATGCAAAGCCAGCAAGAGCTAAGTCAGTCACAAGCAAAGAAACAGCAGGGCTGGAAGCATCTGTAGAGGGATATAGACAGACAACATTTGTGGTCAGGATCCTTCTTCGAAGAGCCAAGTTAGGAAGTGGCTTGGATCTGGGTCAGTGCACAAAATGCAAAACAACCATGGGGAGATGATGGATAGTAGGATTAGTTTAGTGATACAGCACGGAAACAGGCCTTTTGGCTCACCCAGTCCATGCCGACCAGCAATCGCTGCACAGTAGCACCATGCTACGCACAATTTTTATCGAAGCCAATTAACCTACAAACCTGTATGTCTTTGGATTGTGGAAAGAAACCGGAGCACCTGGACAAAACCCACGCAGGTCACAGTGGGTAGTTTACAAACTCCATAGTTTACGGACAGCACCTGTAGTCAGGATCGCACCCGGGTCTCTGGCGCTGTAAGGCAGCAACGCTACCGCTGCGCCACATGCCAGCATACTCTATCTTTTTTCTCCCTCAGATGAAAGAGGGGAAGTGATAGATTGTAGATTTGGAGCGTCTCAACCTCAAACATTGACCGTCCGTATCCCTCTACAGATGCTGCCTGACCCACCGAGTTACTCCAGCAGCCCTCCTGTACTTGCTTGAAGTGATGGACTTGTTTGTGTTTAAGGTGCAATTCCCTGCCCAACCACTGGTCTGGGTGCGGCCCTGTCGACGGAAGTGCCCTGTGAGAAACGTGCGAGTCTTCGGCGAGGAGGCCGAGGTGAGGAGGCCGAGGTGAGGAGGTGACACTTGTTCTTGAGCCTGATTTGTTTTTTGACACTAAAGTAATGGCAGGCAAGTTGGTGCAGTGTGTTTCCTGCAGGATTTGGGAAGGTAGAGACACCACTGGAGCTTCTGGGAGCTACACCTGCAAGAACTGTGTCCAGGTGCAGCTCCTGAATAGACGTGTGGTAGAGTTGGAGAAGCAGCTGGATGATCTCAGGGCCATCCGGGAATGCGAGAGTTTCCTGGACACGCCAAGGGTCCAGGTCGAGCGAAGGTTGGAGACCGTTTCAAAGGGGAGTGAACGTGGACTACAGGAGACCCCGGTGGCTGTGCCTATTGCAAACAGGTACACCCTCTTGGGAGCTGTCGGGGCAGAAGACGCTTCCAGTCCGAGCGGCGGACGTGTTGGCGGCTCTAATCCAGACAAGGAGACCCGACCGGGGAGACCGAAGTCGGGACGAGCCATAGCAGTGGGTACGAACAGTAGATTCTGTGGCGGCAGGCGGGACTTGAGGATGGTCTGTTGCCTCCCTGGTGCCAGGGTTCAAGACATCACGGGGTGGCTTCAGAACATCCTAGCGAGGGAAGGCGATCAACCGGAAGTAGTTGTGCACGTGGGCACGAACGACGTCGGGAGGAAGAGGAAGGAGGCACTGCAACGTGAGTTTAGAGAGTTGGGAAGAAGACTGAGAAGTAGGACGTCGAGGGTGGTTATCTCTGGACTGTTCCCTGTACCTCGTGCTGGTGCGGGCAGGAACAGAGAGATCGGAGATATGAATGTATGGCTGAGGGGCTGGTGCAGGGAACAGGGATTTAGATTTCTAGACCACTGGGATCTCTTCTGGGGTAGAGGTGACCTGTACAAAAGGGACGGGTTACACCTTAACAGCAGGGGGACCAACATTCTGGCAGGTAGGTTTGCTAGTGCTACACGTGTGTGTTTAAACTAAGTAGTGGGGGGGAGGGGTTGACAAATTGGGAATATGAAGATGGAGTTAAAGGGGAAGTGAATACAGGAGAAATTGCAAAGGACTCTAGAATAAATGGGAAGGAAAGTTCTAGATGGGATAAGAGAGTAAGGTCAGGGCCAATTGGTGTGAGAGGAGAGGTGAATACCGAAGTTAAAGTGTTGTATTTAAATGCGCGAAGTATAAAAAATAAAGTGGATGAGCTTGAGGCTCAGTTAGACATTGGCAAGTATGACGTTGTGGGAATTACAGAAACATGACTACAAGAGGACCAGGGATGGGAACTGAATATTCAGGGGTATACGACCTATCGAAAAGACAGACAGGTGGGCAGAAGGGGTGGGATCGCTCTCTTGGAAAGGAATGATATTCACTCCCTTGCAAGGGGTGGCATAGAATCAGGAGATATAGAATCAGTATGGGTAGAAATGAGAAATTGTAAGGGTAAAAAGACCCAAATGGGAGTTATCTACAGGCCCCCAAACAGTAGCCTCGACATAGGGTGCAAGTTGAATCAAGAGCTAAAATTGGCATGTCGCAAATGTAATGCTACGGTGGTTATGGGAGATTTCAACATGCAGGAAGACTGGGAAAATCAGGTTGGTACTGGACCCCAGGAAAGAGAGTTTGTGGAGTGCCTCCGAGATGGATTCTTAGAACAGCTTGTACTGGAGCCTACCAGGGAGAAGGCAATGCTGGATTTAGTGTTGTGTAATGAACCTGATTTGATAAGGGAACTCAAGGTAAAAGAGCCATTAGGAGGCAATGATCATAATATGATGTTTTAATCTACAAATTGAGAGGGAGAAGGGAAAATCAGAAGCGTCAGTATTACAGTATAGCAAAGGGGATTACAGAGGCATGAGCTGGCCAGATTTCATTGGAAGGAGACCCTAGCAGGGAAGACGGTGGAACAGCAATGGCAGGTATTCCTGGGAATAATGCAGAAGTTGCAGGATCAATTCATCCCAAAGAGGAGGAAAGATTCCAAGGGGAGTAAGAGGCACCTGAGCCTGACAAGGGAAGCCAAGGACAGCATTAAAATGAAAGAGAATAAGTATAACATAGCAAAGAAGAGCAGGAAGACAGAGGATGTTCTATAGATTCAGGATCAGTTCCTGTGGATTGGAGAGTAGCTCATGTTATCCCACTTTTTAAGAAAGGAGGGAGAGAGAAAACAGGACATTAAAGACCAGTTAGTCTGACATCAGTGATGGGGAGATGCTGGAATCAATTATAAAAGACAAAATTGCGGAGCATTTGGATAGCAGTAACAGGATCGTTCTGAGTCAGCATGGATTTACGAAGGGGAAATCATGCTTGACTAATCTTCTGGAATTTTTTGAGGATGTAACTAGGGAAATGGACTGGGGAGAGCCAGTGGATGTAGTGTACCTTGACTTTCAGAAAGCCTTCGACAAGGTCCCACATAGGAGATTAGTGTGCAAAATTAGAGTGTATGGTATTGGGGGTAGGGTACTGACATGGATAGAAAATTGGTTGGCAGACAGAAAATAAAGAGTGGGGATAAATGGGTCCCTTTCAGAATGGCAGGCAGTGACTAGTGGGGCACCGCAAGGCTCGGTGCTGTTTACAATATACATTAATGACTTGGATGAAGGGATTAAAAGTAACATTAGCAAATTTGCAGATGACACAAAGCTGGGTGGCAGTGTGAACTGTGAAGAAGATGCTATGAGGTTGCAGGGTGACTTGGACAGGCTGTGTGAGTGGGCGGATGCATGGCAGATGCAATTTAATGTGGATAAGTGTGAGGTTATCCACTTTGGTGGTAAGAATAGGAAGGCAGATTATTATCTGAATGGTGTCAAGTTAGGAAAAGGGGACGTACAACGAGATCTGGGTGTCCAAGTGCATCAGTCACTGAAAGGAAGCATGCAGGTACAGCAGGCAGTGAAGAAAGCCAATGGAATGTTGGCCTTCATAACAAGAGGAGTTGAGTATAGGAGCAAAGAGGTCCTTCTACAGTTGTACAGGGCCTTAGTGAGACCGCACCTGGAGTACTGTGTGCAGTTTTCGTCTCCAAATTTGAGGAAGGATATTCTTGCTATTGAAGGCGTGCAGCGTAGGTTTACTATGTTAATTCCCAGAATGGCGGAACTGTCATATGTTGAAAGACTGGAGCAACTAGGCTTGTATACACTGGAATTTAGACGGATGAGAGGGGATCTTATTGAAACATATAAGATTATTAAGGGGTTGGACACGTTAGAGGCAGGAAACATGTTCCCAATGTTGGGGGAGTCCAGAATCAGGGGCCACAGTTTAAGAATAAGGGTAGGCCATTTAGAACAGAGATGAGGAAAAACCTTTTCAGTCAGAGAGTTGTAAATCTGTGGAATTCTCTGCCTCAGAAGGCAGTGGAGGCCAGTTCTCTGAATGCTTTCAAGAGACAGCTAGATAGAGCTCTTAAGGATAGCGGAGTCTAGGGGTATGGGGAGAATGCAGGAATGGGGTACTGATTGAAAATGATCAGCCATGATCACATTGATTGGTGGTGCTGGCTCGAAGGGCCGAATGGCCTCCTCCTGCACCTATTGTCTATAAAACCCACACCGTTACAGATGGAACGTACAAACTGAGTTCAGACAGCACCTGTGGTCAGGATGGAACCCGGGTCTCTGGCGCTGTCAGGCAGCAACTCTACCACTGCGCCACTGTGCCCCCCTCCAAGCCATAATTGTTTTGCTTCTTCCCTGTAAACATTACTTCTATCAAAAGGCATGAACAATTTTCTCAATACTTAACTGATTCTTTGAAGCTTGCTCCATCAATAAAGCAAATTCTCTCATGAGCTGCTGACAAAGGAGGTTCTTTTCAGGGGCCCCCGACATCATCGTCAACCACACAGGCTCCGTGATCCTGGGCATTGTGTAAAGATTAACTATTGCTGTCCTAATTTGGGATGATGGCGTAGACAAGGGAGAGAAAAATATGGTCACGTTATTGCGATGTGCACAAATCAAATTTTATTGAGAAATGCACTCTGATGATGGACAATGTGGTGGAAAGCCTATTTGATGACCCTATCTACCTGTGACACCACTTTCAAGGAACTAAGTACCTGCACTCCTAGATTCCCTCGGCTCTACAACATTCCCCAGAACCCTATCGTTCATTGTGTAGGTCCTGCCCACGTTAGACTTTCCAAAATGCAGCACCTCACATTTCTCTGTGCTGATTTCCATCAACCATTCTTATCCACCTGTCCAACCCATCAAGATCCTGCTGTCATTTTTGACAACCATCTTCACTATCTACAATACCACCCACTTTTGCGTCACCTGCAAACATGATATGTGCGTTCTCATCCAAATCATTGATAGAGATGGCAAACAGCAATGGGCCCAGCACCGAACCCTGAACCCTGAGAACTAGTCAGAGATGACACACACTTTATCCTTCCTCGTTCCAGGCATAATACAACAACAAAACCTGCTTCAGCCAAACTGCTGGAGTCGCGTCAAGAGAGTACAGTATCCAAGCCTGCCCAAATATATGGCATATCATGAACTTGTTGTGATGAGAAGGCTGACTAGATTTCACTGAGCAACATGCTGCTTTCTATTCTTACAGTCTCTGGCATCAACTGCAAATGGTATATAGTTCTCTGAAAGCTATCAAATTTTCCTGGCACCCACCACCGCACACATGACCAGCTGAGAGGAACTCTAGATCTCAGGCAATTTAGTCTGCATCCAAAAACAAAGTAGTGTTCTCCACAGCTGCTGCAATTCTCTCACTTCAAAATGAAAAGTGGATTTTTTCCTGTTTACAATCGGGACTAACAAACTCGTCTTAAGAGAATCTTGCAAGTTTATTTGCTACAGCAACTTATCCAGATGCCCAAGGCAAGCCACAGAGTCTGAACAAACATCCAGTTTTGTGTAGTGCACACATAATTCACAACAATATTTCCAGTTGTAAAGGTTGCTGGCAGTTGCAAAGAACTATAGCAATTCACTGCCTATAAATAGCACTGGCAGCAAAGGACATGTATGACTACAGTAGTTACGACAGCACTCAGATAGCCTCTGACACAAGGACAAAACCCCAGTTAAACATGTTGGATGCATGTTTCTAGTTAAACATGCTGGATGCATTTATTGCGATCCTAGTTTAGTTTAGAAATATGGTGTGGAAACAGGCCCCCTCGGCACCCCCCAGCGACCCCCACACATTAACACTACCCTACACACTTGGGATAATTTTACATTTCTACCAAGTCAATTAACCTACAAAGCTGTACGTCAAACTCCAGACAAACAGCACCCGAGGTCAGGATCGAACCCGGGTCTCTGGCACTGTGAGGTGGCAGCTCTACCAGTTGTGCCACTGTGCCGCCCTATTGTGCTATTCCTCGGAGACTTCACCGACTTTTATGAATGGCATACCTTACACGAATCCGGGATGGAGAAGGCAATGAAAATCCAAATGTAAATTATTTCAGGTTAATCAGTTTTAAAATTCTGCATTGGCTAGTTACAGAGGAAATTTATCTTTAAGCAGAACTTCTGTAGTGATTGCAGACAACAGAACCTTTAAAAATAAACCTCTCGCTCCGTTCCTTCCCCACCCTAGTTGTCGTACTAGTTTCACTGTCGTCCTGTTGAGTTTCACTGTCTGTATAACTCGTTATCATTTAGCCACAGCCAACAATGGGCCATCGTAGACTCCACCTTTCCTTGATCATCATTACTTTTTTTTGCATATCTTTCATTCATTTGTTCTATATCTCTCTCTACATCACCATCTGTATATCTCTTGTTCCCCTCTCCCCAGACTCTGTCTGAAGAAGGGTCTCGACCCGAAACGTCACCTTTTGGTTTTCTACAGAGATGCTGCCTGACCCGCTGAGTTACTCCAACTTTTTGTGTCTATTTTCAAATATACACGGTACATAAACGCATTATTAAAATATTCACCTGAATTCATTTAAAGCATCCACTATCTTGTTCCAACCAACACGCTGATTTGTCTCAGAAATTCTATTTCTCAGTTTCATTGCCTGGAAAGAAGAAGATATCAAACTCAGTCATCTGCCCAAGCAAAGTACACTCGCAATGTCCAGGGGTTTACATGGGAATGCACATCTCTGCAAGATTTCCGATCAATCTATTAACACTGCTTCCAGCGGCTTTCTAACTCATGCTTCATGTATAAAGCACTACACACTGTATACGATACTCTTGAGAGGGTGAGCTGGCTGTGTGTTTCACTTTTTAACATGAATGGCTCTGGAGTCTCTTTAAATGTCAGTGCACAGAGATGCTGCATGTCCCGCTGAGTTACTCCAGCTTTTTGTGTCTATCTGCGGTTTAAACCAGCATCTGCAGTTCCTTCCTACACTCTTTAGATGTCTCATTGCCAAAGCGTTGTTCCAGTTAGCAAGTGTCTGGTTCCATTCATCTCGTACAATGGTAACTTCAGCCAGTTACTGTCTTTCGGGACTGTGCTAACAGATGGCGAAAGATATTTTAGCCACAGGGAACTGAAACGTCCTCTCACCAGCTAGAGAGGGGTCATGACCTTTCATCTACGTCATTGGAGACCTTCGAACCATCTTTAGTCAGACTTTATTGGACTTCATCTTGCACTAAACGTTGTGCCCTTTATCATGCATCTGTGCGCTGTGGAAGGCTTGATTGCAATCACGTAGTCTTTTCACTGACTGGATAGCACGCAACAAAAAAGCTTTTCGCTGTACACGTGCCAAGAATAAGCTAAACTAACCTAAAACAAAACTAAAACTAATTTTAAGATGATGCGGAAAGGAGGGAGAACAAAATTCTGTGTCGAGGTGGGGGGGAAGGAGAAATGACCAGCTGGAGTTAGGAAAAATACAGTGGTAAGGACATGAATGAGAGACGGAAAATTAATCATTGTTTCAGTAAATAGAAGATGAGTAGATAGCATGCAAGAAAAAGTTTTCACTGAACCTCGGTACACGTGACAATAATAAACGGAATAAAACCATGCATTGCTACTTCACAATTAGCAGGAGGACGTAACACTGGTACCTGCTCAATGGCATATTTCAGTCGGTTCACATGGCTCTCAAAGAGAGGAAAATGAGCAAAGAAGAATTCATGAAACTTGTTGTTCTCCTCCTCAACCTGAGACAGTGAAAATATAATGCCAATAGCGATCTTCTTTTTCCGAACAACGGAAGGATTGGAAGTACAGCTTTCGTCAGACATGTTAAAGCTCTCCTCTACGGACCTGCAAGACAACATCGATTTTCCTGAGCGCAATAGCTGACGGATATCTTTAAATCAATTACATGGAGGAAATATCAAAAGTATAATCTAACTTCAGGTGAAATATAGTCACAGAAGAAATTAGAAAGAAAAAACGGCGTTAATATGGACTGCACAGGTATCCATCCAATTAGGATAGACAGAAAGAGCTGGAGTAACGCAGTGGGTCAGACAGCATCTCTGGAGAAAAAGAATAGGTAACGTTTTCGGTCCAGCCCATCTCAACCCAAAATGTCAACTATTCCTTGTCTTCAAACATGCTGCCTGTCCCGCTGAGTTACTCCAGCTTTTTGTGTCTATCTTCAGTTTAAACCAGCATCCGCAGTTCCTTCCTACACATATCCCCCCAATTATTTCATTGCAACCTGTTACTCTCTCTCAGTAACACCCACCACAGTGGGTATTCCACTACCCACCAACAATGAAGGAAGTTTGCAGTAGACAATTAACCTGTGAGCCGCCAGATCTTTTGGACACGGGACGAACATCAAGAAGCATCCAGTGACACTCTCATGATCACGGGTTTGATCCTGACTACGGGGGCTGTCTGTACAGAGTTTGTACGTTCTCCCTGTGACCTCGTGGGTTTTCTCCGGGTGCTCCGGTTTCCTCCCACACTCCAAAGACGTACAGGTTTGTAGGTTAATTGGCTTTGGTACAAAAAAAATTATAAATTGCCCCTAGTGTGTAGGATAGCGCTAGTGATCGCTGGTTGGCATGGATTCGGTGGGCCGAAGGGCATGTTTCCCCGTTGTATCTATAAAGTATAAAGAACATAAACTCTACACAGATGGTATCAGAGGTTACCATCTGAGTATCGAACCCAGGTCGGGATTCAATGCTGACCTCAGGTACAAATCTGTATGGAGTTTATAGTGTCATACAGCGTGGGAACAGGCCGTTCAATCCAACTTGCCCACGCCGACCAACATGCCCCATCTAACTAGCCCCACCTGCCTGCGTTTGACCCATATCCATCTAAACCTATCTTATACATGCACCTATGCAAATATTTTTAAAACTGTGCCTGCTAAATGTTGCGATAGATGGATGAGAGGGGATCTTATCGAAACATATAAGATTATTAAGGGGTTGGACACGCTAGAGGCAGGAAACATGTTCCCAATGTTGGGGGAGTCCAGAACAAAGGGCCACAGTTTAAGAATAAGGGATAGGCCATTTAGAACAGAGATGAGGAAAAACATTTTCAGTCAGAGAGTTGTAAATCTGTGGAATTCTCTGCCTCAGAAGGCAGTGGAGGCCAATTCTCTGCATTCAAGAGAGAGCTAGATAGAGCTCTTATGGGTAGTGGAGTCAGGGGGTATGGGGAGAAGGCAGGAACGGGGTACTGATTGAGAATGATCAGCCATGATCACATTGAATGGTGGTGCTGGCTCGAAGGGCCGAATGGCCCACTCCTGCACCTATTGTCTATTGTCTATCTGCAAATGGTCGGTCATTCGAGCTTGCATGTTCTATGGTTACTAGGAGAAGAGTTGCTTTGCAGATGATCAAAATTAAGCACAGAGGTCTCCCCATGAAGTGCAGTGGACGAGTGGCAAGAACTGCACGTCTCCAATGTTTGAATTACTCTAAAAAATATACCATCCTTTCTCCAAGAAATAAAGACCGCATCATTTACACAGAAGACCAAATCCATATGAGGCATTAATGCAGAAATTCAGTTTAGTTTATTATAGTGTAGAGATACAGCGCAGAATCAGGCCCTTTGGCCCACCTAGTCAACGCCAACTATCGATCACCCGTATGCTAATTCTATATTATCCCAGTTTCGCATCCTACACATTAGGGGCAATTTATAGAAGCCAATTAACCTGCAAACCTGCACATCTTTGGAATGTGGGAGGAAATTGGAGCACCCGGAGAAAACCCACGCGGTCACAGGAAAAATGTACAAACTCCGTACAGACAGCACCCGAAGTCAGGATGGAACCCGGGTCTCTGGCGCTGCGAGGCAGCAACTCTACCGCTGCACCACTGTGCTCATCTGGCTGACAGCAAGGTGGCGTAAAAAGGTATCGGTTAATTTAGAGGGTGTAGGAAATGCAGATGCTGGTTTACACTGAAGAAGGACACAAAATACTGGAGTAACTCAGCGGGTCAGACAGCATCTCTGGAGAAAAGGAATAGGTGACGTTTCGGGTTGAAACCCTTCCTCAGACCGAAACATTCCTATTCTTTTTCTCCAGAGATGCTGTCTGACCCATTGAGTTACTCCAGCATTTTGTGTCCAGTTTGGTTAATTCAGAGATGGACAAGATATGGTGTGTAGGAAAGAACTGCGGATGCTGGATTATGGTCGTGCTTCGAGTTTTGGAGATGACTGTAGTGACGAAGGCAAAGTACAACTTTCTTTGTTGAAGTGCCTCCTGGTAGTTTTGTACCGCACCATTTGCCGAGAAGACAGTTTGCTTACGTCTTCCTTTCTCTCTCTGTCCGATTGAACAATTGCAGGCTTACCACCTGGGGAAAACTCCGTTTTCAAGGCTGGTGTTCTTACTGCGGCGCCAACGGCGGTGGTAACTGCTGGCGCAGCTGCTCGGCAGCGAGGAGCTCGGTGAAGGAAAGGGCGCGATCAGCAGACTGCTCAGGGAAGCTGCAGAAAGGATGAGCAAAAGCAAAGATGCATTATGCAGCAGCACCGCACACACTTCCCCAGTCAATGTGGGATTGCAGCTTATTATGAGGTTAAACTAATTACCAGTCTTCCCATCCTAATACAGATCCAAAGACTATCAGTATATTTTTGAAAAAATATATATACAAAAACTCGAGAAAGCAACTGGTATTTAAAGGGAGACACAAGGAACTGCAGATGCTGGAATTTTGAGCAAAGCTCAAAGTGCTGGAGGATCTCAGCGGGTCAGGTAGCATCTGTGGACATGTGACATTTCGGGCTGCTACCTTTCTTCAGAGCTTTTTCTTCAGAGTCTGAAGAAGGGTCTCCACTTAAAATATCATTTTGCGAATTCCCTCCACAGGTGTAGCCTGACCCACTGAGTTGCTCCAGCACTTTGTATCTGGCTGCTGGTATTTTATCGTTTTGTTTTTAAAAATGAGAAAAATGTGCATCGTTTTAATTGTTTAGCATCAATATTTAATTTAGTTTAGTTTAGGGATGCAGAAACAGGCCCTCTGGCCCACCAAGTCCAAGCCGACCAGCAATTCCTGCATACCAACACTATTCTACACAGTAGGGGACAATTTACAATCTTTACCAAAGCCAATTAACCTGCAAACCTGTATGCCTTTGGAGTGTGGGAGGAAACCGGAGCATCCAGGGAAAACCCACAGTTACAGGGAGAACGTACAAACTATATACAGACAGCACCCGTAGTTAGGATCGAACCCGGGTCTCTGGCGCTGTAAGGCAGCAACTCTACCGTGACACCACCATGCTACGCCATATTATTATTGCAATTGCAACAAATCTGAAATCATCATCATTGGTCCAAAAATGCTCACCAAATCCACCCAAAACTTCATCCTCAACATTGATGGTCTCCCAGTATCCACCTCACCTCACATCCGGAATCTTGGAATCATCCTTGATCAAACCCTCTCCTTCGACAAACACATCAAACACATCACAAAGACAGCCTTCTTCCACCTCAAAAACATTGCCCGTCTCCGTCCATCCCTCTCCTCCACAGCTGCAGAAACCCTCATCCACGCCTTCATCACCTCCCGTCTGGACTACTGCAACAGCCTCCTTCCTCTATGGCGCACCCTCAAAAATCATCAATAAACTTCAATACATTCAAAACTCCGCTGCCCGTCTACTCACACACACCTCGATCCGTGACCATATCACCCCCGTCCTTTATAAACTCCACTGGCTCCCCATCCCCCAGAGAATCCAGTACAAAATCCTCCTCATAACCTACAAAGCCCTCCATAACCTGGCCCCATCCTACCTGACCGACCTCCTCCACAGGCACACTCCCACCTGCACCCTCCGCTCTGCCGCTGCCAATCTCCTATCCCCCCACATCCGGACTAAACTCAGATCCTGGGGGGACAGGGCTTTCTCCATCGCTGCTCCCACCCTATGGAACTCACTACCCCAAACCGTTAGAGACTCCCCCACACTCACCACATTCAAAACATCGCTGAAGTCTCACCTGTTCAGTACTGCCTTCAACCACTGAAGGTCACCTCACCTACTGTCTCCTTTCTCTGTTCATTTATTTATTTACTTATTTATCTATTTATTAATTTCCCTATGTTCTCAAAATCTCTGTAAAGCGTCTTTGAGTATATGAAAAGCGCTATATAAATAAAATGTATTATTATTATTATTATTATTATTAAAAACTCAATCAGATTGAGAGGAGTAACATTGTCCTCCATGCAATGAACTGAAGGACTTTAATTTTGCGCTGCAATTTGTCATCTCAGTAGGACTTCCCTGAACAGATGCTGGAGAACACACGAGGCAGAGTGTTCTTTACAGTCTTACAGGTACTTCATCCTAAATAGTGTCAGTTTCCCTCAGTTCACCTCTACACTGGGAGAAGCCTACAACAGGAGTTTCTTGACTGGCAATTGATAAACGAGGGAAGTCAAAGCCCGATGACGGGGTGAATAATCCTGCAGGTAATCAGCCTGGAAACAGCATCCCAAAGCAAAATCAATAGAATTGATCAGCCACATGCAATTATTGGCCGTGTTAAAAAATGAATATGAATACTTTTATAGAGCCTCTTAACATTATACATATTTTATTGTTGGATACTTTATGATTCAAAGACTCTCTCTATTTTCAAACAAACCATTTAAATTAATTTTGGCTAGATTATAACATAGAAACATAGAAGCAGGAGTAGGCCATTCGGCCCTTCGAGGCAGCAGCGCCATTCAATATGATCATGGTTGATCATCCAAAATCAGTACCCCGTTCCTGCTTTTTCCCCATACCCCTTGATTCCGTTAGCCCTAAGAGCTAAATCTGACTCTCTCTTGAAAACATCCAGTTGATTGGCCTCCACTGCCTTCTGAGGTAAAGAACTCCACAGATTCATAACTCTCTGGGTGAAAAAGTTTTTCCTCATCTCAGTCCTAAGTGGCCCCTGGTTCTGGACTCCCCCAACATCGGGAACATTTTTCCTGCATCTAGCCTATCCAATCCCTTATAAATTTTATATGTTTCTATAAGATCCCCTCTCATCCTTCTAAATTCCAGTGAATACAAGCCCAGTTAATCCATTGTTTCATCATATGTCAGTCCTGCCATCCCGGGAATTAACCTGGTGAACCTACGCTGCACTCCCTCAATAGCAAGAATATCCTTCCTCAAATTAGGAGACCAAAACTGCACACTGCATAACAGCCGAGCCATACCAGAATACGAAATACTGAACAACACAGGATGGCAAGTTTTTAAAATAATGTTTTAAACTTACACAACAGCCACTGCAATAAAAAAATATTACTATTAACTGTTTTGAGACATTTCAATGTATTTAATAGCTATGTAGAAGCATTTCTACAAATTCTGAAGGCTTTGTTTCATAGTGATCGCCATTAGATCTCAGCATGAACATTACTGCTATAAATAATGACTCATTTAAAACTTACCAGATCGTGTTATTCCACTGTCTCGGTCTTCATTGATTCCTCTACTGGGCATGTCCATGGGGGTGCTGTGAACTGTAAATGTCAAAAGTGGTCAAAATTTTGCATCTTACCATCGACTAACCTACTCCCCCAACAGCAGGTCCAGACCACAGTGCAAATCAAATATCAGGTTGTGAAAAACAGGTGAGCTTCAAATGATCCTACTTTGATGCTTTGTATTGTGGCATGCGGACTGGACTCACAACAGAGCATCATGCGTATCAATCAGCATGCAGTGCATCAGCAAGTGATTGAAGATTTCCAATGTTGCTATTATTCTTACTGACCCACCACCACCAAAACAATCAAGTCAGCATTGAAATAAATCAAAACCACAAAAATTTGATGATTCGCATGAAGTTGATTATGAAGTTTTGATTATTCAAATAAAATAGTTTTACTTCAGAATGCGTGCATTTTGTAACACTTTACAAGACAAGTCAATAACTACTCCCAAGCAAAATTCCATATTCCCATTCTAGATTGCCCATTTGTTAATTCATATATTTTCCTTCCCTCTTAAGAATTGAATTAAGAGCCAGCAATTTAGAAAGGCCAATAGGTTTCCAATAATTACAAACCAGCTAGCTCGTGTTTTCTGGAGAAATGAGGAACTACAGATGCTGGAGTCTTGAGCAAAACACAAAGTGCTGGAAGGGCCAAATGGCCTCCTCCTGCACCTATTTTCTATATTTCTATGTTTCTATCTCAGCTGGTCTGTGGAGGGAATGGAAAGGTGACGTCGGGCCTCTTCTTCTGGCCTCCATCTTCAAAGTCTGAAGAAGGATTCCGACCCGAAATGTCGTCATGCCATTCCCTCTATAGATGTTGGAGCGTAGACACAAAGATCTGCAGATGCCAGTTTACAAAAAAAAAACACAAAGTGCTGGAGCAACTCAGCAGGTCATGCAGCATCGGATGGGTGATGTTTCAAGTCAGGACCCTTCTTCAGACCTGAAATGTCACCTATCCATGTTCTCCAGGGATGCTGCCTGACCCACTGAGTTGCTCCAGCATTTTGTGTCCCTCTAGAGATGCTGCCTGACCTGCTGAATTCTGCCAGCACTTTGTGTCTAGCTAGTGTTTTCTGCTAATAAAGACCACAAATCTCTGCTTCCTTTCACCAGTTCCCCTCAGCTCCTCACATAAAACCATTAAATTAATAATATTTACAGCTCAAGACAAGCCACTGCCCCAGCTTGACCAGTGCATCAGTCATTAATTTGGACATCCTCTTTACGCTGCAACTAATCAACGTTACAAAATGATTAGTTGCCAGCCCTCAGTCAGGCCACCCTCCTTGCAATACTGGCTCCTAATCTATATAATCAATATCAATAAAATTACACGATCCTTCCTCTCCAGACCTTGGAACATAGAACAGTACAGCACAGGATCGGGTCCTTCGGCCCACAATGTTTGTGCTGAACATGATTCCCAGCTGAACAGATCTCATCTGCCTGCACATGATCCATATTAGAAGAACGCCTTTATTGTTAATTGTACGAGCAGTACAACTAAATTAAAAGTGCTACATCTGAAACAGTGCGACAGTGCAAATCTTTCAAAAACAATCGCACAGACATAAGAACCAACACAATAAGTACCAATATCAATAAAAAAACAATAAAAACTAATAAATAATAAATGAGTTTTGCACCTAAGATGCTGTATATTAAAAAAAAGTGCAAAGAAAGTGAAAGTTACATCAAGTCAAGTATTTCCATTCACAGTTCTTACGGCCCAGGGAAAGAAACTGTTTTTAAGTCAGTTTGTTCTGGCCCTTAGGCTCCTGTAGCGCCTCCCAGAGGGCAGGAGAGCAAACAGTTCATATCCTGGGTGTGTGTTGTCCTTAGTTATATTTCTGGCCCTGTTTAGACAACGCGAGCTGGTGATGTCCTCCAGAGAAGGCAGTGGACAGCCGATAATTTTCTCTGCTGTCTTAATGACCTTCTGGAGGGCCTTCTGGTCTGCAGCTGAGCAGCCAGCGTACCACACTATGGTGCAGTATGCCAGTACGCTCTCAATGGTGGAGCGGTAGAAGGTCACCAGCAGATTCTCCTTCAGTTTGTTTTTTTCGGAGCAGTCTTAAAAAGTGCAGTCTCTGCTGTGACTTTTTAACTACCGCTGTAGTATTTGCAGTCCAGGAGAGGTCCTGGGAGATGGTGCTCCCCAGGAACTTGAAGGTGGAGACCCTCTCCACTTCCTCCCCATTTATAAGAAGTGGGGTAGGAACCATCTGTGTCTCCTAAAATCCAGGACCATTTCCTTTGTCTTACTGGTATTCAGTGCTAGGTTGTTTGACTCGCACCATTTGGACAGAGCACAGACCTCGTCTCTGTATGCAGACTCCTCTCCTCCAGTGATCAGACTGACCACAGTTGTGTCGTCTGCAAATTTTAATGATTGAATTGGAGGAGTGGATAGGAGTGCAGTCGTGTGTATACAGAGCATAGAGGAGGGGGCTCAGCACCCAGCCCTGCGGGGAGCCAGTGGCGAGCGTAATGGTGGAGGAGCTGTGGGGGCCGATCTTGACAGATTGAGGGCGGTTCGTGAGGAAGTCTCTTATCCAGGCGCAGATGGATGGGGGAAAACCCAGGTTATTATACAGCTTGTCCACTAGTATGCCCGGTATGATCGTATTGAATGCCGAGCTGTAGTCTATGAAGAGCATTCTTACATAGGTCCCCGGGCTCTCCAGGTGGCTCAGTGCAGTGTAGAGGGCTGTATTGATGGCTTCTTCTGTGGATCTGTTTGCTCGATAGGCAAACTGATGAGGGTCAAAGCTGGGAGGGAGGATGGCTTTGATGTGTTGTGCCACAAGTTTCTCAAAGCATTTCATAACAACCGATGTAAGGGCTATTGGTCTGTAATCATTTAAACTACTGACAACATACTGGCCTCTTTGCAACTAGTATTTTCTCCAAAATTGCAAAGTTGTGCAAAATGCAGCAAATCTTCATTATTTTTCAGACTCGTGTTGAGGCCTTGAGTCAGGCCAAAGATGCTGAGTCAAAGCCCCAGCATATCTCCAATGTATTCAATAAGAAGAGTAGAAACAAGGAACTGCAGATGCTGACTTACAACAACAACAAAAAAGACACAAAGTGCCAGAGTAACTCAGCGGCTCAGGCAGCACCTCTGGAAAACATGGAAAGATGACGTTTTGGGTCAGGACCCTTCTTCACACTGATTGTAGTGTGTGTGTGTGTGTGTGTGTGTGTGTGTGTGTGTGTGTGTGTGTGTGTGTGTGTGTGTGTGTGTGTGTGTGTGTGGGTGGGGGGGAGAGGAAGCTGGGAGAAAGGAGGATAAAGCCTGGCAGGCAATAGGTTGATACACGTGAGACGTGGTTTTTGATAGTCAGATGGTTGGACGAAAGACAGAGATGAAAGTATAGAAGGTGCAAGACAGAAGGATTGAAGAGTTGCAATACTAATCCTAGTCATGGTATTAGCATGGAATTCAGCTGGTGTTATGGATTTACCAGATGATTCGTTAGAGGTCAGGACAGCAGATGAAGACATCTGGACCACACTTACCCATTTATAAACCCCACCAAGGCATGCTGTTACTAGTTAAAGGCACGAAGAATGTTTCCACACTGAAGCTTCAGCTCACCAGTGCTTTAGAAATACTAATAAAGATTCCTATGAGCATGTGGATTCAATTTGTTTCAAGTAGATAATGAAATAGGCCTGATTTGGCAGATCAACTTTGACTTGGGAACCCTGCCACTTGGTAAAAGCTCTGTGACCTCATTCAGAAGATGTTTTCTCTCTGGAGGGTAGATTGTTAGTCCTCGCACACAAAGCATTTGAGATGTGCTCAATGCAGGCTTGAATAGCTGATCAAACGATCAAGTGCATGTTATTCATGAACGATTCCTTGCCGCCAGATGATACAAGGGTGAACGCAAAGTCACATGAGCCATCACACCGGCAATTGGCCTAGATAAGACTGCTCCACAGCTAGAAATAAGGTTCTGACAATGAAGGGGGAAAATAAAAATAAAAGGTACAAAAAGACTTTCTGTCCAAGATACAATGGGGGTTCGGTGGCCTAGCGTCAGAGCTACTGGCTTTCAGTGCCAGAGACCCGGGTTCGATCCTGACTATGGGTGCTTGTCTGTACGGAGTTTGTATGTTCTCCTCAAGGGTTTTCCCTGACATCTTCGGTTTCATCCCACACTCCAAAGATGTATAGGTTTGCAGGTTAATTGGCTTGGTATAAATATTAAAAACTGTCCTACGTGTGTGTACGGTAGTGTTAATGTGCGGGGATCGCTGGTCGTTGCGGACTTGGTGTGCCGAAGGACTTGTTTCCTCACCATATCTCTAAACTAAACTAAAATATAAATTAACCCGTTTTTTCCCCAATTTTTCCACAGAAGTTCTCTTCCAAATTCAAAGGATTCCATTAGAACCTTCAAAAGACACAAGAACGCCAGCAAACAACCTTGTTATGATAAGTCTGTTTGAAATAAGATGGCTACCGGAAAGGAGCGGCATGTAAAAGCCTTGCAGCAGTAAGAGGAAAGGTTTACCAATGAGATAGAAACATAGAAAATAGGTGCAGGAGGAGGCCATTCGGCCCTTTGAGCCAGCACCGCCATTCATTGTGATCGTGGCTGATCATCAAAACATGACAAAAAAAAGATTGATCGCTGGGAATTCAGAACCCAAAATACGCAGAAAGTATCTCCATAAAATAAAGAGGCCAGCTGCTAAGCCTTTCATAAGATCGTCACATAGAAAGAGGTAACCGCACTTTAGACAAACTGCATCATCTTCAAAATTACTTGTTCAGATATCAGGCATGTGGCGTTCCATGACTTGCAATCAGATTTGGTAATATAACACAGAACTGACCCTCTAGAATGGAATATTGTGAAAGGAATACTAAAAGTAATCCAAAAATAACAACTGTTCTATCCCTGAGCTTAGCAATTCACAACTCTTTGTCCTCTCGGGCTCACACCTGTCTATCTGGCCTTTACCCAACAATCTGCCTATCAAATTACCCCCACACCTGTGTTCACTCATTACTGACTATGCTCTGTCCTGCCCCTTCTCTATCACAGCTTTCTTTCCTGCCCCCCTTCAATCAGTCTGAAGAACGAGGCGGGGAGGAAAGAAAGGGTGGTGGGTGTACAGAACGAGCTGCCAGAGGAGGTAGTTGAGGCAGGTCCTATCCCAATGTTTAAGCAGCAGTTAGACAGGTACATGGATAGGACAGGTTTAGATTGATTAGTAGGAATAGATGTTACAATCCCTAAGGTTTGCACTACAATTGACTGGTGTTGTTCTTGGGGGTGACCACTAGGTGATGTTGCTACCATTCAGACACATCTTCAGTTGTGTACCTCAACGTCACTGGGTGTTTCGGCCTTTTATCACAAGACACCCTCAGTCGAGGCAGGCCCACTGCAAGGTGATCAAACCTGGGTGGGTGAGAGATATGGGCCAAACACGGTCAGGTGGGACTCGTGTAGATGGGACATGTTCGGCGGCGTGGGCAAATATCCACGCTGTATGACTCGATAACTCAAAGGGGTCTGACCCGAAACGTCGCCCTCTCCATGTCCTCCAGAGATGCTGCCTGACCCGCTGAGTTACTCCAGCACTTTGTGTTAATCAAAAATCAACAGGTTTAATTTTAAATCAGTAGCCAAGTGCGATGGATTCAGGAATCGTTTGCTCCCTCACCATGTTCAACGCTGCACATCCTCAATTTCTGATTCATCTGATCAGATATATCCAGGTTTGATCACCTTGCAGTGGGTCACAGTTTAAGGATAAGGGGGAAGTCTTTTAGGACCGAGATGAGAAAGTTTTTTTTCACACAGAGAGTGGTGAATCTGTGGAATTATCTACCACAGAAGGTAGTTGAGGCCAGTTCATTGGCTATATTTAAGAGGGAGTTAGATGTGGCCCTTATGGCTAAAGGGATCAGGGGGTATGGAGAGAAGGCAGGTACGGGATACTGAGTTGGATGATCAGCCATGATCATATTGAATAGCAGTGCAGGCTCGAAGGGACGAATGGCCTACTCCTGCACCTATTTTCTATGTTTCTATCATCCAAGGACCTATATCCATATCTAGAACCAAACCTGAGAATTGGTGCTATCAATTGTTCTTGAATTATATACAATACAGAAATGCATTTCTCACAAAGTGTATGTGATTGTGTTAAAATGACCAGACTCATTTTTGTTGAGATAGGACTTCTTGAAATGCATGTTTTCTAATCAAAGAGTTGGAAGGATTAAAAAAGACAAAATATATTTTTTACAATTTTGCTGCCTGACCCACCTCTCTTCCCCTCCCCCTTCCCAGATCTCCCACTGTCTTCCTGTCTCCACCTATATCTTTTCTTTGTCCCGCCCCCCCTGACATCAGTCTGAAGAAGGGTCTCAACCCGAAACGTCACCCATTCCTTCTCTCCTGAGATGCTGCCTGACCTGCTGAGTTACTCCAGCATTTTGTGATACCTTCGATTTGTACCAGCACCTGCAGTTATTTTCCTACACTGAGTTACACCAGCAGTTTGTGTCCATCAAAGCAGAGCTAACAGGTCGGCCACAAGCCATTCTAGGGTGGTCATTCAACTCATTCAAAGAAAGGGTCTTCAGCTAAAGAAAAGCTTCAAGGAAAACAGACAGAAGTCTTCATTATGAATGGAATCAACACAGTGGAAAAATCCAAAAATAGACACTATGAGCACAAGGCAGTTGTTTTAGTTTTTTTAGTTTTAGAGATACAGCGCGGAAATAGGCCCTTTGGCCCACTGAGTCCACACCGCCCAGTGATCTCCGTACATTAATACTATCCCACACTAGGGACAATATTTACATTTATACTAAACCAATTAACCTGCAAACTTGTACGTCTTTGGAGCCCACACAGGTCACGGGGAGAACGTACACACTCTGTACAGACAGCACCCGTAGCCAGGATTGAACCCGGGTCTCTGGCACTGCAGGCACTGCAAGGCTGCAATTTTACCGCTGTGTTTATAGTTAATAAATTCAAGTCGGAAAGGAGGACGACATTTCCTTCAAGTGATAACATCTTGTTTTCACATGAAGTGGTTGTGACAAAGAGCAATGACACTTCTAGGAGGGAAGTTGAGCACCTTGGGGGACAGAAAATAGGAAATGTGATTGTAAAACTGATATTAGACAGAATGGGAAGATGCATTCATCAAGAATCAACACTAGACTGGATGTGTGGGAAGGAACTGCAGATGCTTGTTTAAATCGAAGATAGACAGAATATGCTGGAGTCACTCAGTGGGCCAGGCAGCATCTTTGGAGAGAAGGAATGGGTGACGTTTTGGATCGGGGCAGATGCCCTGTGCTATCTATCTATATATTACTAAAACTGTCTGTCCATGTGTATGGGTGTTTGTGCACACCGTAATTTTGGTGCTTTGCACAGCCAAAATGGTACACCATAGCGCCACAATTTCTCCATCACCTTACCATTATCCTGGGCATAATCGCTAACAACTCTCACTCAAATTGAGGGGGGGAGAAGGGGGAGAGTGGGGGTGGGGTCGGGGAGAGAGGGGGTGGGGGTCGGGGAGAGTGGGGGAGGGGAAGTGGGGGTTGGGGGGAACAGTGGGGGTGGGGGGACAGTGGGGGGCAGGAGAGTGGGGGTGGGGGAAGGGGAGGGAGGTGGGGGTCAGGAGAGGGGGGAATAGATGTGGGGAGGGGGGAATGGGGGTGGAGGCAGGGCTGTGGGGTGGGGGCAGGGGAGGGTGGGTAGGGGGGATGGAGTGGGTCAGTGGGGGGAGGAGGGGGGGGATAAGGGGGATTGAATGGGGGGGGGTTGAGGGTGCTACACCAATACAGGAGAGGTTTTGAGTCCAGGGCTCACTCAGTGACAACACCCTCTCCCCTTCCCTGTTCCCCCTCTACGAGGAATGGGCTCAACGGGTCCACTTGGTCTAGTATATTCTAAAATACATCCAGCACACAAGTTAAATACCATAGACACAAAGTGCTGGAGTAACCTAGTGGTTCAGGCAGCACCTCTGGAGAAAAAGGATAAGTGACATTTCTTCAGACAGAAACATCACCCGTACTTTTTCTCCAGAGATGCTGCCTGACCTGCTGAGTTACTCTAGCACTGTGTGTCTACCTTTGGTGTAAAGCAACACCTGCAGGTTTTTGTTTGTACGCAGGTTAAATAGGCAGGAAGAAGCTGGAATCGATGGTCGGCAGAGTTCCAGTTTGCTCTGAAAGCACATTTAAGCGAACTCATGCCTGATTGTACCTATTTGATACCAGAAATTACAGAAATACAGAAAAAAAACCCAGATCTCCTGAGTATTTATCAATGACGTCGAATCGATAAGGCATTCACCTTTGTGTGTGGGGAAGCAATGAAACAAAGGCCAAGAGAACCAGCATGCTTGGAAAGTGACCATGGGGGAAAGGGGACACCCAGAGAGAGCGGGTCATGCACACAGTCGTTACATATAAACATGCAAGTGCATCTCCAAAGACAGCAACACTCCTATAGCAATCATCAAATGATCAAAAAGCCATTTTTCCAAGTTACTCGAATCAAATGTTGTGCGTTGTTATTTTACACCAGTTATGAACCTCATTTCCACAGCTGCAGAGTACATGCGCAGCAGCCAAGGCACACCAGGGTCAGGGGGCTCAGAAACACTATGCAAACCTGCAAAGAAAGAAGCACTCCGGATGAGACGGAGCGGTGCAGTCTCAGACACACCCAGTGCCCTCCTGGGGCTGCAAAGCTGCGAGAAACCTGCGGAACAAACGTGTAACAAAAAAAAACACACAAGACAGTACAATGGGATTAGTAAAGCTATCAGGCACAAGTTAGATAACAGCAAGGACTTTCCTTTTTTCGAAACCAGAAAGAAAGCCAGAATTCTTCTTTTCAAAATGAAAGCCAGAATTCATTTATTTTGTAAATGGAAGCTTTAAATTAATTCTGGGCCAAAACAGATTTAAACGCACGTATACAAATGTAAACGCACACCTCTTTACCTCTCTGCAGTCGCTCTGTAAATTCGAAAAGGCTGAAACCAATGGCTTGTCTATTGCTGACAAAAATGAGTCTTTTAAGAAATAAAATTTCCAAAACGGAAAAAAAAATGGATAGTTTTTCAGTGAATGTTTGGCACAGGGACCAAAAATTGGAAATTGTAGGGAAAATATACTTAAGCTAATGCATTAAAAATGGTTCAATGGATATTACCTAACAAGAATAATTTGTAACAAGCATAAAAACTTCAGTGATGAATTTGAAGGGCAAAAGGGCAAAAATGGGCATTTTCAGATCTAGCTTGTCAAAACTGTAAGTCACTAAGTTTGGTATAGGTTAGAGATGTAGTGTGGACACAGGCCCTTCGGCCCACCGAATCCACACCGACCAACGATCACACTAGTTCTACCTTATCCCAGTTTCGCATCCTACACAATAGGGACAATTTACAGAAGCCAATTAACCTATGAGCCTGCATGTCTTTGAAGTGTGGGAGGAACTGGAGAAACCCACGCAGTCACAGGGAGAACGTACAAACTCCGTACAGACAGCACCCGTAGTTATCAATGAAAATGACAATGTCTTCGGCAGTTTCGCGTCCAGCAGTGTAAAATAAATTATAACCATGATCATGATATATAAACTAGAAATCTCCCCACCTAAAACAAGGACATTTAAAATATTTTTTGATGAATATCAATTTAACATCTTTAATTCTTTTCATTACAATGGTTATAAGATATACTGAAAAACAATAATTGCAATAATAATCTCAGAAATAGGACATCAACCGAAAGGAAATTGTACCACAACTACAAGCATTAATAGTATCATCCAATTAAATAATCCCTGAATTTTTATCCCTGAACTTCAACAAGAGAAACTGTGCAAATGATTTCATTCATTCATGTTCTCTATCCTGTTTTGTCCCTTAAGATATATTTTGAGTAACAGTATTAAACAAATAAAGATCATGTTAAAATCACGTAGCAACAGTAATGTGAATATTGCATATCATCGTAGGCACCAGTTAACATATTTAATCTTGCATTCTGTAATGTCTTTAACTGCGGCAATTCCCCATGGCTTAGTTTAGATTCGTTTAGTTTAGAGATACAATGTGGAATCAGACCCTTCAGTCCACGCCGACCAGCAATCATCCACACACAAGTTCTATCCTACACACTAGGGATAATTTACAGAAGCCAATTAACCTACAAACCTATGCATCTTTGGAATGTGGGAGAAAACTAGAGCACCCGGAGAAATCCCATGCAGTCACAGGGAGAACATGCAAACTCCGTACAGACAGCACCCGAGATCAGGATCGACCCAGGTCTCTGGGGCTGTGAGATATAGCGGCTCGACCAGCTGCGCTGACCACTAGAATACCCCTTCAAGATTGCCAAGGGAAAAATATTAAGCTTTCAAAGTACGTCACGCCGTGAGCAGCCTGTCAGAATAGCAGCAGCTTGGGTTTCACTTGTGATCACGGGACATTGCTGGCATTTCAACAGCCACAACTGTACCCAGCACAGATGAACAAATAGGGGTGAGCCAAGCCTAACTTACAGGATAAGCATTTAGATGTTTAGCAGTCTGGTAAAATAGAAAGCCTACCGCAGTGGGTGAATTACCTTTGCAAAATATGCCACCGGTTCTCTGTGTTAAAATAAGGCCTCTTATCTAGTAGCTGACAAGTCAAGATTCAGAACGTCAATTCATTGTTGCATGAATGTTGGATCGGCACAACAATGATCGAGGTCTTTTTATCTGATTGGCCAGAGATTTCTATGCAAAATTTATCTCCAACTACTTGTAAGACTTTATTCTTGTGTAAGTTAAATTTATAGCATAGAAATTGTAGCACGTAATGATGTTTTTTTAGAACCTTTGTTTAGAACCTCAAACACCTTTCTTTGAGGGAGAGTAATCAGTTAGACTGACTCCACCTCCAAAACAAACATTTGCAGGTGTCAACATTTTACAAGCTCAAGACTGAAACTTACCTACAAGACTGTTCATCAGAACATTTTGATCTGTGCAAGGTTTTGTCGTGGTAGTGTCTTGATTAATAAATTCAAGGCTGTCTTGTAATCTTAAAGCACAATCAAAAACACAGGTAATTAATTGATAACAAAGTCATCCAGCAAAAAGCACAAAATAATCCAGAGCTGCTTATCATTAAGCCAGAAATTTCTATTAAAAAAAAATCTGTCTCAAACTACTTGCAAGACTTTATTCGTGTGTAATTAAAAAAATTATAGCATAGAAATTTGTGGGCAGTGGTAGAGTTGCTGCCTTAAAGCCCTTCCAGTGCCGGAGACCCAGGGTTCGATCCCGACTACGGGTGCTGTCTGTACGGAGTTTGGACGTTCTCCCCGTGTCCATGTGGGTTTTCGCCAAGATCTTCGGTTTCCTACCACACTCCAAAGAGGTACATGTTTGTAGGTTAATTGGCTTGGTGTATGTGTAGATTGTCCCTAGTGTGTGTAGGATAGTGTTAATATGCAGGGATCGCTGGTTGGCGCGGACTTGGTGGGCCGCAGGGCATGTTTCCGCGCTGTACCTCTAAACTAAAAAAAATAAACAAAAAAATTGTAGCACATAATGATGTATCTTTAGAACATTTAACTGATGACTTTAAGGATGAAATTTTAAGGCCTGGAATGAGAAGAAATATATCTACGTCATGTCAGATGTTGTTCATCATAGCACTTTCTGTTTTGTGAGTGTTTCCCCTTTCCTCTCAATGTGAATGGGACAAAACTAACGCATACCGATCTCAAAAGGCAAATCCTCAGACTGATAACAAATTTTGAAAGGTTAAGTCATCGCCAAACATGATAATCGTCTCCATTCACGAGACAATGTTACAGGGTCAGATTTTGTTTCTCAGAAATATTATTAACTGGATCTTATTACTGGCTTTCACATGATCCTCATCTTTACTGTCGCATTTCAAAATATCTGCTTGTCTCCATAAATAACCCAATACACCACAGTAACTTCTCCATTTCTGGTCACCTCAGTCAAAAGAAATGATAATCAATGTACTGCCAGAATCCGAAAACATAACTAGAATGAACAGGGAAGTTAACTAGCGACACAAGGAACTGCAGATGCTGGTTTACAAAAAAAAAAGAAATTTTCTTCGAGGTTAACCAAGTTTTAACAAAGTGAACCACGTTTTCCAGCAACATTATTTAGAAAATAGGTAAGATTGTTACCTTTTGATACCATGTTAGAAAATAGGTAAGATTGTCAAGTTCTGACCAAGCAACATTTGGTGAATGCAGGGGTGATTGGTGATTTAAAATGGTAGTTTACAGCCAACTTCATTGGGCAAAATTAAAAACGAAGCAAGCAATGATTTTGAGGCATTCTCTTTACACGTAAAAGTTCTTTGAAAATGCAACAATAGAACTGGTACCCACGTATTCAAGCTCCCAGTCACACTGCCACCAGTACGAGCTGTGAAAATCTTGCTGAGCATTAGTTGAGGTGGAGACCTGGAAGAGGAAAAAACAGAAAGGTTCAATTATTAGTAGAACAATTTGGAAAAAAACAACAAATTTCCTTCAAAAATTAAATGCCAAATTCTTTTTAATCTGAAAGCAGTGCCACAGATACTTAATGGAAAAGATAGTGGATTGTCCACATGAAGACAGACAATATTTCTCTCTTCCCTATCACACAACACTTGGGCCACATGTTGAGTATAAAGGCTTCATTATGCATTCTTGCAGGTGCAAGAGCCACATTGCAGATATGCAAAGTATCCTGACTGCAAAACTACCCATTCAGAAATCCATACATGCCTTACACAAGCTGGTAGTGACTCGTGGAGTCACAGGAAGTATGTGACTTAGAAAGGGAAATTAATTAACACATATACATGTCACATATGCTAACAGCAGCCTTTAACCAACAAATCTAAAGTAGAAAACACAATGAAGGATTAAATGTAGTAAGTACTTTGGGATAGACACTATTTTTAATGTTACCAATTAAAGATCAACGCAACGAACTGTTGGGAACCAGTTAATCTCAGAGTCAAGAGTGTTTTATTGTCAAGTGTCCCAGATAGATAGAACAATTAAATTCTTACTTTCATTCTTGCATGCAGCAGCACAACAGAATATGTACACATAGTACACTCTGAACACTACATAGTACACTAACATTGTCATTAACCAAAGAAAGGTACAGCACCCAATCAGGCCCATTGGCCCATGATGTCTGTGCCGAACATGATGGCTAAATAAACTAATCTCATCTGCCTGCACGTGATCCACACCCCTCCATATCCATGTACCTGTCTGAAAACTTCTTCAACTATCATAACTACTTATCGAAGATTTTACTTATTAAGAGGAGATCTACTTATTAAGAGGAGATCTTATCGAAACGTATAAGATTATTAAGGAGTTGGACACGTTAGAGGCAGGAAACATGTTCCCAATGTTGGGGGAGTCCAGAACAAGGGGCCACAGTTTAAGAATAAGGGGTAGGCCATTTAGAACTGAGATGAGGAAGATTTTTTTCAGTCAGAGAGTTTTGAATCTGTGGAATTCTCTGCCTCAGAAGGCAGTGGAGGCCAATTCTCTGAATGCATTAAAGAGAGAGCTAGATAGAGCTATTAAGGATAGCGGAGTCAGGGGGTACGGGGGGAAGACTGATTGAGAATGATCAGCCATGATCACATTGAATGGCGGTGCTGGCTCAAAGGGCCGAATGGCCTCCTCCTGCACCTATTGTCTACTTACACCAACACCCCTGACAGCGCGTTCCAGGCACCCACCTGTAATAAAAAAACTTGCCCCACACATCTCTCTTTAAACTTTGCCCCTCTCATCTTAAAGCCATGCCCTCAAATCATTGAGAATCTATTTTCCACCCTGGAGAAAAGGTTCTGACTGTCTACCCGATCAACGCCACTCATGATTTCATATACTTCCATCCATCTCTCCTCAAACCTTAACATTCATAAAAGATAGGAACATAATTAGGCCATTTGGCCCATCAAGTCGACTCTGCTATTCAATCAGGGCTGATCTATGTCTCCCCCCTGATGCCATTCTTCTGCCTTCTAGAGAAAGTAATCCAAGCCATGCTGCAATATGGGGCAAGCTATGAATACCAGACAAAATCTAAAATGCGACTGGATCACACTTTTACCAAGTTAACCCAGCCAAATTTTACATCTAGTATAAAATGTAAAAGAACACTGAATTGTTAGCGTGTGACGGCTACAGGGCGATTTTACTGCCTGTTGGAACAGAAAGTTCTCGTACCGGATCTGGTGAATCTTTAATGTGGAACCTTTGTAGCTCATGGCCACAGAACCAAACATCATCTCACCAAGCATGTTGGCATCTGAGGATTGTCGCGAGCTCTGTAAAAAAAAAAAAACCCAAATTAACAACAATGATAAAAATTCCTTAACATTTAAAAAAATAATAATCCTATTGTATACCATCTGGGTAATAAATAAGATAAAACAACCTGCAGTATCAAATGCTTTACTAACTCGGCGGGTCAGACAGTATCTCTGGAGAAAAGGAATAGGTAACGTTTCGGTCACTTCTTCAGACCCTTTTGACTGCAGTATTGTCTCCTACACATTTTGCCGGCAGTATCTTCCCCTTTGCTCTGTACTTGATAGACACAAAATGCTGGAGTAACTCAGCGGGACAGGCAGCAAGTCTGGAGATAAGGAACTGGTGATGTTTCGGGTCAAGGCCCTTCTTCAGACTGTACTCAAGTTTGACTTGATTGTATTTATGTATGGTATATCTGATCTGTTTACTGTATCCCAGTAAACATGACAATAATAAAATTTGCATTTTAAAATACTCATTTATATATCGAACTGGTTGATCTGATGGCCAACACTCTTTGGCCATTTCCACCTTACAAAACAATTATGAAAATCCCACAGTGTGGGGGAGATGTGGAACAATGACTTAAACATTAACACAGTAAGGCTGAGTCACTGTACATTGTGTTCACAAAGTTGTAGAAATGTTGGCTCACAGATTTCTGTAAAAACTCTTCTTGCCTCTCAAAGGTGTCAATATTTTGATGGACAGAAGTAAAGGCAGATTGCCAAAGACAAACCAGTGCATACTTTGTGAATAAAATCACTGTACAAAACCCAAGGATGTATCACTTATGGAAACAGCAACGATATTCAGCAAACATTGATTCAACTGTTAGCAATCCGCCCATTTTTTCTTTCTAAAACGACAGTTACCATTTTCATACGATACACCAAAATAGACTTTTGATACAGCGTGGAAACAGGTCCTTTGGCCTGCCGAATCCACGCCGACCCGCAATCACCCCATACACTAACACTACCCTACACATTAGGGACAATTTATAGAAGCTGATTAACCTACAAACTTGTACGTCTTTGGAGTGTGGGAGGAAAATGGAGCACCCAGAGTAAACCCACGTGGTCACTGGGAGAACGTACAAACTCCACACAGACAGGATATAACCCGGGTCTCCGTCGCTGTAAGGCAGCAACTCGATCACGGCGCCACTTTGACAAATTTATACACTTTGCCATTATAATACTTTGTATGATTTTGATTTATTAATTGACTGAAAGATATAGCAGGCCCTTTGACCCACCAAGTCCATGCCGACCATCGGTCATCTGCTCACACTAGTTCTATGTTATCTAACTTTCGCATCCACTCCCTACACACTAGGGGGCAATTTTAGAGGCCAATTAATGTACAAGCCCATGTGCCTTCTGGATGTGGGAGGAAACCGGAGCACCCGGGGGAAACCCACCCGTGAGGGAATACCACACCCATAAGGAGAACGTGCAAACTCCACACAGACAGCACCGGCAGTCAGGATTGAACTGGGTTCTCTGGCATTTTGAGACGGCAGCTCTACTCGCTTCGCCACTGTGCCGAACTTAACAGCAGATCATTCTTTATCGAGGGGGTATCATTCTCAAACTAAACAGCAATAAAGTGCAACAATTTGCAGTTAGTTCTGCCATTATGTAATAGTTGTTTTCCTAAGAAACCTCATGTTATAGAATATTATGCAATACAAACAATTCTGTCAAGACAGAAAATGCTTGGGTCTAGAGAGTTTCAGACTAGCTTACAACCCAACAGTCTGAACATTGAATTCTCCAATTTTAATTAACCTCTGATTCACCCCACCCCAAATCTCACCCTCCTTGCTTCCAGCTTTGTTCACCACCCCCGCACCCAACCCCCACCACAATCAGGCTGGAGAAGGGTCCTGATCTGAGATGCCATCTATTAATGTTCTCCAGAGATGCTGCCTGACCCGCTAAGTTACTCCAGCACATTGTGCCTTTTTAAAGCAAACCAGCATCTACAGTTCCTTGTTTCTCCACCCAATAGCATTTTCAGATTACAGTTTATTTTCTCAAGGTATAGGAAAAAAACTGCAGATGCTGGTTAAAATCAAAGGTAGACACAAAATGCTGGAGTAACTCAGCGGGTCGTGCAGCATCTCGGGAGAAAAGGAATGGGTGACATTTCGGGTCGAGACCCGTCTTCAGTCTGATCAGTCTGAAGAAGGGTCTCGACCCGAAACGTTACTCATTCCTTCTCTCCTGAGATGCTGCATGACCTTCTGAGTTACTCCAACATTTTGTGTCTACCTTATTTTTTCAAGGAGTTGGTTTCGAGAAACTAAAGGCAAGAATTACAAATGGCATAGAGTAACTTTAGGGTTTACCTGGCATTTTGAGGACTGATCTTTAGAGTTGGATGTGGATGAAGAGGAGGATGAGAAGCTGTCCGATGAGCCAATACAACTATTGCATTTCGAATGGCAATATTTCTCCAGAATCTTTGTTTGGATCTCACTGCAAACTTTCTGTAAATAAGCAAGTTTTTATTGTCATTAAAAAATTGTTTTGTTGAATCGGTAGAGTTGCTACCCTACAGCGCCAGAAACCCGGATTTGATGCTGACTACAGGTTCTGTCTGTACGGAGTCTGCACATTTTACATTGCCTGATGTGAAAGTGAAGAAAACATCGTCATTTTCATTGATAACCGCGGCTGCTGTTTGTGTGGAATTTGTACGTTCTCCCTGTGAATGTGTGGGTTTTCTCCGGGTGCTCCGGTTTCCTCCCACAATCCAAAGACGTCTAGTAGTATAAGAAAATAACTGCAGATGCTGGTACAAATCAATTTATTCACAAAATGCTGGAGTAACTCAGCAGGTCAGGCAGCATCTCGGGAGAGAAGGAATGGGTGACGTTTCGGGTCGAGACCCTTCTTCAGTCTGAAGAAGGGTCTCGACCCGAAACGTCACCCATTCCTTCTCTCCCGAGATGCTGCCTGACCTGCTGAGTTACTCCAGCATTTTGTGAATAAACCAAAGACGTCTAGGTTTGCAGGTTAATTGGCTTCTGTAAATTGTTCCTAATGTGCAAGATAGTGTTAGTGTACGGGTGATCGCTGGTCAGCATGGCTCGGTGGGCCGAATGGCCCGCTTCCACATTGTATCTTTAAACTAAACCAAACTAAATCATTTAAAAAACATGAAGGGGAGGAAGGAAGGGATGGAAAAGGGAGAGAAAAATCAGGCAACTGTTTTGTATGAGTGCCACCAATCCTGTAGGTGGCAGCACAAAGGCAAACCTTCGGTGAGTAATTGACTGCACTACAGCGAAGCTAGTTTCACCACAACATAAGGTGCAGTTGAATGGCATGGAAGTTGTCAAATCTATTAATCTTAAGCGGCAAGGTCATGCACGTTGGCAAACATTCATCAACATAAATCCCGCTGCGTGCTTGTGTATCCACAAGAGCATTGAAAAAGAATCATCGAAAGAAGACACACAATGCTGGAGTAACTCGGTGGGTCAGCCAGCATCTCTGGAGAACATGGATAGGTGACGTTTCGGGTCGGGGCCCTTCTTGAGACGATCGGAAAGCGAAAGAAAGAGTGGGAAGGTGAAAGAGAACCAATGCTGGGTGACTGAAGCCACACCCTTGGGTTTAGCCAGCTCAGCAATGGAAAACATTTTGCTCAGGCACACCAAGCATTTTGGTGACGTTCACATCGCAGGCAGTGTGTGCATGGAATGAGCTGCCAGAGGAGGTAGTTGATGCAGGTACAATAATATAATTTAAAGGACACTTGGACAGATATATGGATAGGAAAGGTTTAGAGGGACATGTGCCAAATGTGGGCAGGTGGGGCTAGAGCAGATAAGGCATCTTGGTCAGTATGGACAAGTTGGGCTGAAGGGACTGTTCCCATGCTGTATGACTCTATAAAACATTACAACACAAAAAAAACTCCAAAAATCTTCAAATATCAAATATTAATACATTATATATAAAATTGAAACCAGCAAATAAAAATCAGACAATTAAATAAAGCTTCCAAAAATACTAACTTAACACTTTGTAGCTTCTCTCTCCCACTGAAATCAAAGGAGATCTCTTGGTGCCAAGTCTAACCTGCCTCAGCAAGGCCAGCAGCATAATCAAGGACCAATTTCACACTGGTTCCCTCTTCTCCCCTCTCCCATCAGGCAAGAAGGACAGAAGTGTGAAGATGCACACCTCCAGATTTCTTCCATGGAGAGAAGGAATGGGTGACGTTTCAGGTCAAGACCTTTCTTCAGACAGTCTGAAGAAGGCTCCCACTGACTTACTCCAGCATTTTGAGTCTATCTTCGGTTTAAACCAGCATCTGTAGTTCCGTCCTACACAATTTCTTCCCAGCTGTTATCGGGCAACTGAACCATCCTATCAACAACTAGAGAGCGGTCCTGACCTACCATTTACCTCATTGGGGCCCCTCGGACAACCTTTAATCAGATTTTACTGGACCTTATCTTGCACTAAACGTTATTCCCTTTATCCTGTATCTGACACTCGATTTTAATCACGTAGTCTTCCTGCTGACTGGTTAGCCGCAACAAAAGCATTTCACCGTACCTCGGTACACGTGACAATAAACTAAACTGGTGTAATACTTTCTTGAACAGTTTCCTCCAAAAGAGCAGGCGATTTATCACAGCTCAGTCTCCACTTCTGAACTCTGAGGAAGTCCAATGTCAGAGTTCAATTAGCAAACGACCAGCAAGCAGCTGAGTGCAAGTGTGGGGAAAATCTCAAACAGTGGTATTTCCCAACAAATTATTCATAATTTCCATCACGCACTCCCGGCTAAAACCTGCTACATTTACACTCCAAGGGAATATTCTGGGCAAACACAACCCAGGGCGGCACAGTGGCGCAGCTGGTAGAGCTGCTGCCTCACAGCGGCAGAGACCCGGGTTCAATCCTGACCTTGGGTGCTGTCTGTTTGGAGGTTGCACGTACTCCCCGTGACCACACGGGTTTTCTCCAGGTGCTCCAGTTTCCTTCCACGTCCCAAGGACGTGCGGGTCTGTCGGTTAATTGGCTTCTGTAAATTGTCTGTCGTGTGCAGGATAGAACAGGTTTGTCGTTGGCCGTGCATTCACCCTGTTAACTCCTCTCATGATTTTATCACCACTCACACGCACTCCATGAACTAAAATCCCAGCTTTCCCAATCTCGACCCAAAATGTCACCCATCCATGTTTTCCAGAGATGCTGCCTGACCCGCCGAGCTACTCCAGCATTTTGTGTCTTTCTCTCCCAACAGCTCAGGCCCTCGAGTCCTGGGAACATCCTCGTAAATTTCCCAATCAGCTTAATGACATCCTTCCTACAGCAGAGTGACCACAACTGAACACAACACTCCAAACGCAGCCTCACAAATGACTTGTGAAACTGTAACGTCAAGCCCCGACTTCTATACTCAAATGTGGAAATCGATTCCGGCTCAGAACAACCACCCAAGTGATCATCATTATAAAACTAGGAAAATAACTGCAGTTTCTGGTACAAATCGAAGGTATCAAAAAATGATGGAGTAACTCAGCAGGACAGGCAGCATCTCTGGAGAGAAGGAATGGGTGACGTTTCAGGTCGAGACCCTTCTTGCCGATTGGGAAATTCTCTGCCTCAGAAGGCAGCGGAGGCCAATTCTCTGAATACATTCAAGAGAGAGCTAGATAGAGCTCTTAAGGATAGCGGAGTCAGGGGGTATGGGGAGAAGGCAGGAACGGGGTACTGATTGAGAATGATCAGCCATGATCACATTGAATGGCAGTGCTGGCTCGAAGGGCCGAATGGCCTCCTCCTGCACCTATTGTCTATTCAGACTGATCATTATAAAACTATATTCACAACAAACATTTCCTTAGTTTAGAATCATATTTCCATTAACATTTGATCAACTACATCCTTTTTTCTGCGATGATTACTCTCATTTTCTTAACAGGAGTTACAAACACGTCATCCAGCTGGATGAGAATCATATGACTTCCTCAACAGCTCATGAGATTGAACTGCACAAAGACGGGAACAAAATCTCTCTTGCACTATGCTGTCACATGATTTTAAAAAAACATCCAAGACTGGGCAAGACAGAGAATGCTGCCATTATGGTGTTTAAACTTCAGATTTTAACTGCTTATGAGATTCTGCTTCACTGCCATGCCAACATTAACATTTCATTTCATGGCTGTAAGCTCTTCTGGAGAATGTAAAGAAGTTTGCAACATTACAAAACTATTATCATGTTTGCTCTAAGAAACAGACTTCAAAAATTCAATGTCACTATTTTAAGTGAACAATGGACAGTGGATTGACTTCCACTCATCGAGTCTTTCGACTTTACTTCAGACTTCAGAGAAACAGGTCCTTCTGCCCACTGAGTCCACGCCGACCGGCGATCAGCCTGCACACTAACACTATCCTACACACTAGGGACAATTTACACCTTTTTTTAACTGAAGCCAATTAATCTACAAACATGTACGTCTTTGTAGGGTGGGAGGAAACTGGAGCATCCACAGAAAACACACGCGGTCACAGGGAGAACGTACAAACTCCGCACAGACAGCATCCATAATCAGGATCGAACCCGGGTCTCTGGCGATGTGAGGCAGCAACTCTACCGCTGCGCCACTATTTTGCCCCATAAGCAACGTATTCTGTGGAGAAAATACACGCCAGAGCATCTTCTCCACACTTGTGGTCAATTTTTCTTCGGGACTGGCCAGATCCAAGCACACGTCACAGATGATTTATGACCAATTCCTTCTTGGCAGCTTTCATTGCCTTTTCTCAATAATACAATGTCATAAATTCACGTGGTTGCCAATGAAAATCATGTGACATTGAGGTGTTGAACTCGGAGTCAAAGGGTTGGTTGGCAGCTGTTCGAGAGATCAGATGATTATAATTTTTGATAAGGAAACAAAAGTTAAGACATTATCTCGTCCGGTTTCTGTTAGAAGGCTTCTGACCCAATTTAAAAATAACGTAGAACAAAGTTCTTAAAATGGGTGGCTTATTTTTTTTCCCCCTCAAATAAGCTTCCCAAACAAAACGGGGCTATTAAAAACTGAATTTAATTCAGAAATTTCAGCATACACATATCACAAAACATTCATAAGTTCTAGGAGCAGAATGAGGCCATTCGGTCTATCAGGTCTACCCTGCCATTCAATCATGGCTGACCTATTTTTCTCTTTCAATCCCCTTCTACTCTCTTTGTTCATTAACCTCTGACACCCTTACTAATTTAGTTTAGTTGAGTTTACAGATATAGTGCAGAAACAGGCCTTTGGCCCACCGAGTCCGCAACGACCAGCGATCCCCGCACATTAACATTATCCTACACACACAAGGGACAATTTTACATTTACACCAAGCCAATTAACCTGCAAACCTGTACGTCTTTGGAGTGTGGGAGGAAACCGAGATCTCGGAGAAACCCCACGCAGGTCACGGGGAGAACGTACAAACTCCATACAGACAGCACCGTAGTCAGGATCGAACCTGGGTCGCTGGCGCTTTAAGGCAGCAACTCTACCGCTGCGCCACCGTGCCGCCCTGGTGAACTTGGTACGGTGTTGCCAGAAAGGAAGATCTGGGCTGCTGAGATTAGTGAAGTCATGAGCCCAACATCGCAGTTCTGAAGAGTTGCAGCCTACCCAACACCAACCCTTGCATGCAACCTCTCCGCTCTGCCGCTGTGCCAATGTGCCAATGTGCCGCCCGTAATTAAGAAAGATAATTAGACAAAGAGGAAAAAAAAAAAAAAACTTACTGGAGATGAAGTTTCTTCAGTTTTCTTGGAATCGAACAGTACATTTCTGCCTCGCCGCTCACAATCCTGGTAGACGATCAGTCTGATCTGGCTGGCATTGAACTCCGGAGCAGGCCAGCTTTGGAAAAGAATGGTCACAGAGTTATTCATAATTACAACCAAATCAGGAATCTCCATATACAGGCTTTTCATAACTTCTCTTCAGATTCTGCTTGAGCATAACATTCCCAGAACACTTGATCACAACATCTTTGCACAACTGTTTTCTAATCTTGCCCGCACAATATCTTCTGCAGGTCAAATCCAGCCTGCTATTCCCAACTGGACAGGGCTCACGAGAAATATACTAGAATCCTATTTCAAGTTGGTAGAAGTACACAAAATTATGAGACACATAGATAAGGTAGACAGTCAGAATCTTTTTCCCCCAGAATGTAAATTTCAAAGACTCGAGAGCATAAGTTTTAGACATACAACGTTGAAATAGGCTCTTCGGCCCACCATGTCCGCACCAACCAGTGCTCACTCGGTACACTAGCACTGTCGTAGAAACTGGTGACAATTTACAATTTATCAAGTCAATTAACCTAAAAACCTCTACGTCTTTGGAGTGTGGGAGGAAAGTAAAGCACCCGGAGAAAACCCACACGGTCATGGGGAGAACGGACATAGAAACATAGAAAATAGGTGCAGGAGTAGGCCATTCGGCCCTTCGAGCCTGCACCGCCATTCAATATGATCATGGCTGATCATCCAGCTCAGTAACCTGTACCTGCCTTCTCTCCATACCCCCTGATCCCTTTAGCCAAAAGGGCCACATCTAACTCCCTCTTAAATATAGCCAATGAACTGGCCTCAACTACCTTCTGTGGCAGAGAATTCCACAGACTCACCACTCTCTGTGTGAAGAAATGTTTTCTCATCTCGGTCCTAAAAGACTTCCCCCTTATCCTTAGGACAAAGAGCAATCGTAGTCAGGATCGAACCCAGGTCTCTGGCGCTGTAAGGCAGTAACTCTACCGCTGCACCACTGTAGACTTAAGGCGAGACGGGCAAAATTTAAAGATGAGAGACACAATTTTTTTTTTAAACACAAGGTGGTGGGTGCCTGGAATGTGCTGCCAGGGATGGTGAAGAAGGTGAACACAGAGTGGCATTTAACAGGCATTTGGATAGGCACATGGATATGCAGGGAATGGGGGATATGGATCATATGCACGCAGAGGAGATCAGTTTAACGTGGCATCATGTTTGGCACGGACATTGTGGGCTGAAGGGCCTGTCCCTGAGCTTCACTGTTCTCAGTTCCATGGGGTTGGCAAGAATGTATCAAGACTTGATTTTGTTGAAACAAAGGATAGACGGTAGATGCACACTAAATGTTGGAATCACTCAGCGGATCAGGCAGCATCTCTGGCGAAAAGGAAAAGGTGACGTATCGGGTCGAAAACCTTCATCAGACTGACCCGCTGAGCAACTCCAGCATTTTGTGTCTATCTTCAGTGTAAACCAGCATCTGCAGTTCTTTATTGCACAAAGATAGACAGGGATGGGCGATAGAGGATGATTCAAAACTTTACGCCTAACTAATCCAACACATACTTACAATGATGTAGCAACAGACGTCAATGTATTTTAATTCAGTACATTATCAAACTTGCTAGTAATAACAAGCCTTTCCAGCTTCTTGCCTATTTTCCTTGGGTTGTGTTTTATTTTTAAACTGCTAGAGATTGTTTACAATGAGACCCAAGAATTGGAAGGAAATCCTTCATAAAAAGAGCAAATAGTTTAACCGCCAGAGACCCGGGTTTGATCCTGACTAAGGATGCTGTCTGTACGGAGTTTGTATGTTCTCCCCGTGATCTGTGTGGGGTTTCTCCAGGTGCTCCGGTTTCCTTCACACTCCAAAGACGTCCAGGTTTGTAGGTTGATTGGCTTCGGTAAAAATGGTAAATTGTCCCGCGTGTGTAGGATAGTGGTGGTGTGCGAGGATCGCTGGTCGGTGTGGACTCGGTGGGCTGAAGGGCCTGTTTCCGCGCTGTATCTCTAAACTAAACTGAATATCAAAAACATAGAAACTTCATTTTTTACAATTCTGCATTACAGCCGCCAGGGAAAATAAAAATTCATTCCGCCTCCTCCCACCGCCCCCACAGCCACCATCAGACTGTCAGAAGTTGAAAGCATTTTGCAAGTGATCTTCAAGAATGCATTATGCATCGAGAAGCTGCAGTTCAGGCAAGTACTCTTTCAGCAAATAGTTTTCACTGGGAGTGCAGAAAAGGTAAATGGACATAGTAGGGTGGGGTGTAGGAAGGAACTGCAGATACTGGTTTACAGTGAAGAAAGACACAAAATGCTGGAGTAATGCAGCGGGACAGGCAGCATCTCTGGATAGACAATAGGTGCAGGAGGAGGCCATTCGGCCCTTCGAGCCAGTACCGCCATTCAATGTGATCATGGCTGATCATTCTCAATCAGTACCCCGTTCCTGCCTTCTCCCCATACCCCCTGACTCCGCTATCCTTAAGAGCTCTATCCAGAAGGAATGGATGACATTTCGGGAAGGGTCTCAACCCGAAACATCACCCATTCCTTCTCTCCAGAGATGCTGCCTGTCCTGCTGAGTTACTCCAGCATTAAATGGACTTGGTGTGTGACAGTCTTATACCTTTGCGTTCGTGAAGTTTCGGAAGGTCTGATCCAGGAACATCTTGAACCAGCTTGGACAATGGAACCAGGCACATGTTTTATAAACAAGCTGTTTACCAAAATATGTTGTTTTAGCTAAGAAAATGAAATCCTCCTTTTCCTAGTCGAAAAATTCTCAGCTATGATTTGGACCGAGTGCCGAAGATTACAAGCCTAGCCTAGAGAATAAACAACATATTGTGTTAAATGAAATCTGTAGAATGCAGGCAGTGCATAAAGCTGGAGATTCATGCTGCAGAGAACACTACTTTCATCAGTAATATTTATAGATTTGCTGCCCACTCATTTGCTGTGCCCATTACAACGTTGCTGGAATTTTCAATTCCGAACCAACTGCAACTTTATACCAAAGATAGACACAAAATGCTGGAGTAACTCAGCGGGACAGGCAGCATCTCTGGAAAGAAGGAACGGATGACGTTCTGGGTCGAGACCTTTCTTCAGACTGCGAGTGAGGGGAGAGGGAAACTAGAGATATGGAAGGGTACAAAGAACATGTAGGGTGTGAAAAGGGACAGATCAAAGTAGACGACGATCAAGGAAATGTACAATTGATGGACAAGGGGAAGTCCAAGTAGGCATACAAACAGTACAATTAATCAGGAGGGCAGAGAAACTAGTAGGATAACGGCTGGGGGAGGGATGGAGAGAGAGGGAAAGCAAGGGTTACTTGAAGTTAGAGAAATCAACTTTCATACCGCTGGGCTGTAAAGCTGCCCAAGCGATGTATGAGGTGATGTTCCTCCAATTTGCGTTTGGCCCCAACTTCATTCTAGTCAATTAAACAAAGGAAAGGGAGTGGCAGTTTGGGAGAGCTTGTTTCTCTTCATTCTTCAAACCTTCTGACACCATCATTCTGTATCCAGAATTTATATTTATGTTCATCAGTGATAGGAGCAAACTTAGGCCATTCTGTCCATCGAGTCTGCTCCGCCATTCAATCATGGCTGATCTATCGTTCCCTCTCAACCCCATTCTTCTCTGCCTTCTCCACATAACTCCTGACTCCCTTACTGACCAAGAATCTGTCAATCTCCGCTTTAAAAACACCCAACAACTTGGCCACAGGCATCTGCCGCAATGAATTCCACAGATTCACCACCCTCTGACTAAAGAAATTCCACATCATCTCCTTTTTAAAGGTATGTCCTTTTATTCTGAGGCTGTGCCCTCTGGTCCTAGACTCTCCCACTAGTGAAGACATCCACTCTATCCAGATTTTCACCTTTTCGGTGTGGGTGTGAGGTAGTATATATTTTCAAGGCCCACAACCAAATGTGTTTGAGCAAAGAGAGACAAAGAGTGCTGGAGTAACACAGCGGGTCAGGTAGCATCTCTGGAGAAAGTGGATAGGTAACTTTTCGGGTCTGGACCCTTCTTCAGACGGTTGAGTTTGAGTAATGCAAATTTAACAGGTGATGCCCTCAAACAAACAACGCAAAGTATTGACCTAATCCAAAGACAGCATTAAGATGACTGGTAAAACAGGGGAAAAGATACAGGGAAAGAAAAAAGTGAGAGAATGCAAGAGGTTGCAGGTGCTGAAATCTGGAGCAAAAAGCAAACTGCTGGAGGAACTCAGTGGGCCAGACACGTGTGGAGGGACAGATTCCGACCTGAAGCAACACTTATCCATGTTCTGCAGTGATGCTGCCTGACCCAGTGAGTTACTCCAGCTCTGGATGCTTTCAAGAGAGAGTTAGATAGATCTCTTAATGATAGCAGAGTCAGGGGATATGAGGAGAAGGCAGGAACGCGGTGCTGATTGTGCATGATCAGCCATGATCACAGTGAATGAGGTGCTGGCTCGAAGGGCCGATTGGCCTATGCATTGGATCGTTGTATCAGGACTGAGGGCGAACGGGGAAGATAGTCAGTATGATGAGGGGAGAAGGATAATGGATTAAGGCAGGTGAAAGAAAGCCATTTTCGTAGATGGAGATGAAATTTTATGCTGCAGTTATTATCAAAAACTGGTGTCGACGGATTAACATAATGTGTCTTGGTTGGAAGATACATGGTGCAGATTGGTTTCTTTAACATAGCAAAATATGCCAAAGTGCTTCACATGTACATTGTCAAAGTTTCACATCAAGGCACATGAGGAGAAAACCAAAAGAGCGACAGCTTAAAGGGGGTAGAGAAATTTCTGAGCACGAAATTGCTGAGTTTACACTTGGCACAACAAGGCAATGAAGAAGAGAAGGGTCTGAAAAAGGATCTCGACCCAAAGCATCGCCCATCCACGTCCTCCATAGATGCTCCTTCAAGGGCCTGTTCCACTTTAGGCGATTTTAAGGCGACTGCCGGCGACTAGGCTGATGCTGACAGTTCGCCGGGGTGTCGCGGGCGTGATCGTGAGGAGTCTTCCAAGAATCGTAGTGGATCTCAGCGCGTCGCTGAGAAATCATCCGGGGTGAAATTTCTCGGCGACAGCTGGCTTGTCGCCAGGTATCGTTGCTTATTGCGGGCGCTGTCGCATGCTGTCCCCAGGTTTGCTAGGTTCTCTTAGATGCATTTAGAAGCACATTATATTAAAATAAAGTCATTTCAAAATACCATAAAATGCTTGTGTTTAACCAGTTTATTTACCGTCAGGACATTTGACAGGTAGATTGGAGGAGACAGTTTGACGGTCAGGTAAGCGTGGGAATTTTGCGATGTTTATGGCCATCAGCCATTACATTTAAAGTAGGCTCCCACCCCAGATATGCAACCCAGAAACCAGATATGCATCTCCCGTACATTTTCAAAGAATGCCCACACACTTTTCACAAAAATCCACTTAACCACTTTTTAAATTATTTTTTTAATACAGCTATTAGTAAACTGGAAGTAAATCTACAGTGAAGCTTGGTTTTTAAGTAACCCATACAAGATGTTATAGTTCAAAACTCTCAAGTACTTACTGATTTGTCAATGATTTCAGCGAAAATGAGGACGCCGGAGAAGCATTGACAGCGTGGGAATTTCGCGATGTTTCCTAAGACGCTGTAATCTCGACCTGACTCGGCATTGTCGTGGTCATTGTCGTCGGGTAAAAGAAAAGTTCCGCGATCTGCTACGACTTTGACAGTCGCCGGCAGTCGCCTTAAAATCGCCTAAAGTGGGACAGGCCCTTAACCCTCTCAATTACTCCAACACTTTGTTGTTGGGGGGGGGTTCTTGTAAACCTGCATCTGCAGTTCCAATGAGGAAGAATTCAGTTTGTAATGACTGAAAAGTTAGAACTTTGTGAACGCATGGAGGTTGGTCAGTGGTAGGCATTACGAGATTGTGCGTGTGCACAGTTTGTGTGGCGTGAACGTGTGTGCTTGCGTGCGCAGTGCATGTATGTGTGTCAATGGTTTAGTTTGAGTTTTAGAGATACAGCGCACAAACAGCCCCTTCGGCCCACCGAGTCCACGCTGACCAGCGATACTCTGGTACTATCCTATACATTGGGGACAATTTAGACAATAGACGATTGACACGAGTAGGCCATTCGGCCCTTCAAGCCAGCACCACCATTCATCGTGATCATGGCTGATCATCCACAATCAGTACCCCATTCCTGCCTTCTCCCCCTATCCCTTGACTCCGCTGTCATTAAGAGCTCTATCTTGCTCTCTTTACTGAAGCCAATTAACCTACAAATCTGTACTTCTTTGGAGTGTGGGAGCACCCGGCGAAAACCCACACGATCACGGGGAGAACGTACAAACTCCGTACAGACAGCACCTGTAGTCAGGATCGAACCCTAGTCCCTGGCGCTGTAAGGCAGCAAATCTACCGCTGCGCCACCATGCTACAGTATGGATTGGAAGGTGATCGGGAGTTGGTAGAGTTTTTATGCGCGAGTTACTTATTTATTTTTTTATTTTATTTTTATTATTCACTGTTACATTGTGAGCCAAATGCAATGGAATTTCGTGCAAATATGCACTCGTCTGATGTATAGTTTTGAATGACAATAAAGTTATATTTATTCATATTCATTCATTCAATTGAATTGTCACATGTACCAATTAAGGTACAGTGAAATTTGAGTTACCATACAGCCATACTGTAAAAAGCTGCAAGACACACAGCCACATAAAGTAAAATTTAACATAAACATCCACCACAGCGGATTCCACATCCCTCACTGTGATGGAAGGTAATAAAGTTCAAGCATCTTCCTCTTTGTTCACCCGCGGTCGGGGCTGTTGAACCGTCCGCAGTCGCCGCTGCCGACGGTCCGATGTCAGAGGCCCTCGCGTCGGGATGATCGAAACTCCGGCGTCGGGACGGTTGAAACTCTCTCCGCAGCATGGAGCTCCCAAGTCGGCCTCTTCTTACCAGAGACCGCGGGCTTCACGATGTTAAAGTCCACAGGGCCTGTGGTTGGAGCTCTCCGCAGTCGATCCTCGGCAAAGGATCGCAGCTCCACGACGCTAAAGTCCACGCCGAGCCCGCAGGTTGAAGGGCCGGGCCAGTCTCCAGGAAAGGCCGCACCACTCCACCATGTTAGGCCACAGAGGGAACGGAGATACGATACGGAGAAAATCGCATCTCCATCGAGGTAAGAGATTGAAAAAAAGTTTCTCCCAATTCACCCCCCCCCCCCCCCCCCCCACCTCCCACATAAAACAAACCAAGAAACACTAAAACATACTTTAACACATACATTAAAATAATAAAAACAGTAGAAAGGACAGACTGACTGTTGGCGAGGCAGCCAGTGCTGGTGGCGCCACCCGGTGTCTATGCTTCTTTTAAAAGATTGATAAATGCATGCTATTAAGCTAGGGGTTGGATTAAAATATTATAAGCACTCAAATAGCTTCTATGGATTTGTGCTCACAAGTTATAGGAGTAGAATATGGCAATTTGGTCCATTGAGTCAACTCCGCCATTCAATCATGGCTGATCTCTGCCTCCTAATCCCATTTTCCTGCTTTCTCCTCATAACCCTTGATACCTGTTCTAATCAAGAATTTGTCGATCTCTGCCTTTAAAATATCCACTGACGGCCTCCACAGCACTCTGTGGCAATGAGTTCCATGTTTCTCCTCAGCTCCTTTCTAAAAGAGTGCCCTTTAATTCTGAGGCTATGACCTCTGGTCCTAGACTCTCCCACCAGTGGAAACATCCTTTCCACAACCACTCTATCTATGCCTTTCATTATTCTGTAAGTTTCTAAACTCCAGTGAGTAGAGGCCCAGTGTTGTCAAATGCTCATCATGTGCTCCTCAGAATGAATCAGGTTCTGCATCTTGTGCGATTTATTTCCTCTTTGATTTCCTCGTACAATGATGATGATGATGATGATGTACTTTGGGATACTTATGTCTTGTGCCTTCCACTATTTCCCCACATTTAGCTTGAAGGACGTGGTGGTGACAGAACAACGATACTATTGATGAGGGTTAGAATGTGTGCTATACGCTGGGTGCCAGAAATGGAGGGCGAAAAAAAAGCCATTTCCTTGCACTGATGTCTCTCATTTTAATTTAAATAAACAAAAATCACATAGTTATTCAGTTCTAGCAAAATCTGATTAGATCCATTCAACCAAATTCTATGATAACCATCCTTCAGTTTGTAAACTGGCAGAAATTAATTAAAACCTGCGACTGAATTTAAAACAGTGAGAGATAAAAAAAATACAGAAGAGCGACATTTGTTATACAATTTACACACAGTAGTGCAGTGGTAGAGTTACTGCCTCACAGCGCCAGAAACATGGGTTCAATCCTGACTCCGGGTGCTGTCTCTCCAGTCTCCCTGTGACTACATGGGTTTTCTCCGAGTGCTCCGGTTTCCTCCCACACTCCGAAGATGTGGAGGACTGTAGGTTTGTTGGCTTCGGTAAAAATAAATTGTAAATTGCCCCTAAAGTGTAGGATAGCGCTAGTGTGCAGGGTGATGCCCGGTCAGCGCGGACTCGGTGGGCCGAAGGGCCTGTTTCCGTCCGCTTTGTATCTCTGCAGACTAAAGTTCCCTCAGGATAGTTCTCCAAAAAGATTTTGACACAATGGGAAGACCGCATTGTGTTTGAAAAAGATTAACTATCCCTCCTCCCGATATTGCCGCACAATTCTACGAAGTCTCACAAATCTCCTGAGATTCAGACGCACATCCCTCATACTGCTAGGCTTTAACACACAGCGCACAACACACACACACACAACCTCAACAAAAGAAAATATGTTAGAAAACAACACCTTCTCACGTTGGAATCCCATCTAAAAGTTTCTGCGCTTTACTCCCCACTTCTCAACTGCAAGGCAGGGAAGTTCGGTTTAACAGGAAAAGCTTTGCCAAACAATTTTAACTGTCCATTTTTGATTTTAAATGCTCACACATAAATAAATGAGAGAATATCCAATGCACAAGATCAAGATAAACAATTATTTAAAACAAAATACCTGGGTAACATCGTTGTTTGGGAAGTGTAGCAATGTAATGCACAGAAAGGCTTCTCTTGCTTGCACACCCTTGCTAATAATAGCTGAGTATTAGATTCATCCTGCAGCACAGGGCTGTCAGGTGACACACACACAGAGATGTGAACAGCACTCAGTCAAAGGTAATTCCATGTTCCACCGCATTAGTGGCACAGGAGCTTGAAATCCTCCAGGTTTTCAGACTCTCGGACACGAGCAGATGCCGCCTAGTTTCAAAATCATTCCGCAAAAGGTATCACTCCACGGTGTAGGAAGTGGTTACTTGCTTCTGAGATCAGAGCTACTGGTTGCTTATGGCACTCGGCTCCTGCTCCCAAATGGTCAGGCAGTTGGATAATTAGGGGGAAGGCAGCAGCAGCAAGCAGGCACCTCCCCAGCCCCACCTCTCTGCTCCTCTTCCCAGCACATTCGGCTTCGATGCATTAGGGTGCCCCCGAATCAGCAGCTCTCAGACAGCCCCGTGTTGACTCCAAGCTGGCACGCTGGGCCATCACATGAGCCCGCTCAATGTACCACCTGGACCCACATGGACCCTCGCCAGCCAATGCCTTCAGCGGGGAAGCCTCTCCCAGCCCACACCAGCCCAGTTCAACTCCCCACTCTCTTTCATTTCGCTCGCTAACAAAAACCCTGTACATTCACCCAGCTGAACACAACGCCACTTGTTCAATGTCCTTTGTCTAATAGAATAGAATAAATAAGGCGTAGTTTATCAAACAATCCTATGCAATACTGGCTGGTACTGAGATTTCTCTCCCCATTTGCAAAAAACAAAATATATATTTTTTAAATCAGTAATTAGGGACGCAGCAATCAATGACCATTTAATAAATTGGATAATTTCCTTTCACATAGTTAAGAACTAGGGCAGCAGAGTGTTGCAGCGGTAGAGACACGGGTTCGATCCTGACTACGGGTGCTGTCTGTACGGAGTTTGTACGTTCTCCCTGTGACTGCGTGGGTTTTCTCCGGGTGCTCCGGTTTCCTCCCATACTTCAGAGACGTGCAGGATTGTAGGTTAACTGGCCTCTGTAAATTGTCCCTGTGGTGTAGAATGTAAAAGTGGGATAACATTCTTGTTTGGTGCAGGTGTTGGAGGCTATTGGGAGAAGGTAGGAGAATGGGGTTAGGAGGGAGAGATAGACTAGCCGAGTGGCCTAATTCTGCTGCTATCTCTTATGATAACATGGAACTAGTGTGAATGGGTGATCAATGGTTGGCATGGACTCAGTGGGTCGAAGGGCCTGCTTCCACGCTATGTTTCTAAACTATACTAAACGTACTTCTTTTTAGTGGTGGTCCTCTAATGATGGTAGTGGTTTATTAAGTGAGGGTAGCACCAACAAATATACTTCTGACTACACGTTTAAGAAAAATACAACACAGGCTATGATCTTTCATACAATAACTGGGTCATTGCAACTGTGCAGTGCCGTTTAGTTCATTAATTACGTAAAGTAGGTTAGAAAAAAGCAATGTCATCACACTGGGGAGTATTACAATGGAGAATTATATGTTAGAAATGTCCACTGTCCAAAAATGTGACCAGATTGCTACCTGGATTAGGTGGTATTAGCGCCAAGGATATGTTGGACAAACCTATGGATCCAAACCTTTGGATGCTGCCTGACCCGCTGAGTTACTCCAGCATTTTGTGTCTATCTTAGGTTGGACAAACTTGGATTGTTTTCTCTGGAATGCAGTGGTTGAGGGGAGACCTGACGGAAGTACACAAAATGATGAGAGGCATAGATAGGGTAGACAGCCAGAACCTTCCCCCCTTCTCCCCCCACCCACTGGAGGTGGAAATGTCAGAGACAAGAAAGCATAGCTTTAAGATGGGAGGGGTAAATCTTCAAGGAAATGTGCAGGGTATTCTTTTTCTTTTTTACACACACACACGTACAATGGTGCCTTGAACACATTGCCAAGGGGGGGTGATGGAGGCAGATACGATAGCATCTAAGAGTCTTTTGGTTAAGTGCATTGATATACGGGGAATTGAGGGACATAGATTAGGTGCAGGCAGATGAGATTAGTTCATCTTGCTATCATGTTCGGCACAGCTGTGTTTTTCTACAGACAAAGGAACTGCAGATGCTGTCTTAAATGTTGTGCAATGTAGGAGAAAATATTCTTGCTATGGAGGGCGTGCAGCGTAGGTTCACTAGATTAATTCCCGGAATGGCGGGACTGTCGTATGTTGAAAGGCTGGAGCGATTGGGCTTGTATACACTGGAATTTAGAAGGATGAGGGGGGATCTTATTGAAACATATAAGATAATTAGGGGATTGGACACATTAGAGGCAGATAACATGTTCCCAATGTTGGGGGAGTCCAGAACAAGGGGCCACAGTTTGAGAATAAGGGGTAGGCCATTTAGAACGGAGATGAGGAAGAACTTTTTCAGTCAGAGGGTGGTGAAGGTGTGGAATTCTCTGCCTCAGAAGGCAGTGGAGGCCAGTTCGTTGGATGCTTTCAAGAGAGAGCTGGATAGAGCTCTTAAGGATAGCGGAGTGAGGGGGTATGGGGAGAAGGCAGGAACGGGGTACTGATTGATAGTGATCAGCCATGATCGCATTGAATGGCGGTGCTGGCTCGAAGGGCTGAATGGCCTACTCCTGCACCTATTGTCTATTGCCAGTAAGTTGAAAATATTCGGCAAAGGACTTTCAGAAAAAGCAGCACTGTGGATCTATATTAAGGTTTATTACGTCATGTGTACTGAGGTACAATGTTCGTTCCTTTGTTATGCAATCAGATCCGATAACACTGCACATACAGAAGCTGGACACAAAAAGTTGGAATGAGTATAGACGTTGGGAGGTCATGTTGCAGTTGGATAAGGCATTGGTGAGGCCGCATACAGAGTATTACGTTCAGTTCTGCACACCGTGTTACAGGAGAGATGTTGTCAAGCTGGAAAGGGGTACAGAAGATTTACGAGGATGTTGCCAGGACTAGAAGGTCTGAGCTATAGGGAGAGGTTGAGTAGGCTGGGACTCTATTCCTTGGAGCCCAAGAGGATGAAGGGTGATCTTCTAGAGGTGTACAAAATCATGAGAGAAATAGATCGGGTAGATGCACGGAGTCTCTTACCTACAATAGGTGAATCGAGGACCAGAGGACATAGGTTTAAGGTGAAGGGAAATGGATTTAATAGGAATCTGAAGGGTAACTTTTCCACACAAAGGGTGGTGGGTGTATGGAACAAGCTGCCAGAGGAGGCAGATGAGGTTGGGACTATCCCAACATTTAAGAAACAGTTAGACTGGTACATGGATAGGGCAGGTTTGGAGGGATATGGACCAAAGGCGGGCAGGTGGGACTAGTGTAGCTGGGACATGTTGGCCAGTGGGGGCAAGTTGGGCCGAAGGGCCTATATCCATGCTGTATCACTCAGCGGGTCACACAGCACTGCTGGAGAAAAGGAATAGGTGACGTTTCGGGTCAGGACCTATCTTCAGACTCAATACTACACATAAATACAGTTAAGCCAAACTCAAGTACAATAGGTAGAGCTAGTTCGTGCATGCAACATTTAATAGATGATGCAGTAATAATAACATTCAGGGGGAGGCGTTTAACATTCTGTATTGTGATCATTCACAAGCAGAGTGTGATCCAGCTGCCATAGATTTGTCTGTCCATCCATTTCAATCACCAATGTCCAGTAGCTCTTAACCCTTGCTGTGCTGCGCTCGATCTTTCACATCAGATCAAATTACAAGACAATATCAGTAGCTTATTTCAGATTTTTTGGGAAGACAATAGACAATAGGTGCAGGAATGGGCCATTCGGCCCTTCGAGCCAGCACCGCCATTCAATGTGATCAAGGCTGATCATTCTCAATCAGTACCCCGTTCCTGCTTTCTCCCCATACCCCCTGACTCCGCTATCCTTAAGAGCTCTATCTAGCTCTCTCTTGAATGTATTCAGAGAATTAGCCTCCACTGCCCTCTGAGGCGGAGAATTCCACAGATTCACAACTCTCTGACTAAAATAGTTTTTCCTCATCTCTGTTCTAAATGGCCTACCCCTTATTCTTAAACTGTGGCCCCTGGTTCTGGACTCCCCCAACATTGGGAACATGTTTCCTGCCTCTAACATGTCCAACCCCTTAATAATCTTATACGTTTCAATAAGATCCCCTCTCATCCGTCTAAATTCCAGTGTGTACAAACCTAGTCGCTCCAGCCTTTCAACATATGACAGTCCTGCCATTCCGGGAATTAACCTAGTAAACCTACGCTGCACGCCCTCAAAAGCAAGAATATCCTTCCTCAAATTTGGAGACGCAGGTTCAAGGCGAGAGGGGGAAGGTTTAATAGGAACTTGAGGGGGAACCTTTTCATACAGAGAGTGGTAGGTGTATGGAATGAGCTGCCAGAGGAGGTAGTTGAGGCAGATACTACAACAGCATTTAAAAGAAACTTGGACAGGTGCATGGATATGAAAGGTGTATGAAAGGATGTGGGTCAAGGGCGGGCAAATGGGACTAGTTTAGATGGGGCATTTTGGTCAGCACGGATGAGTTGGGCTGAAGGGCCTGTTTCTGTGCTGTATGACTTTATCCATATGTTGCAGCTAATGCTATCCATCTTTCTAAATAAAGACATTTTCTCCTCTGATGCTCATTCTCAGAAGCCCACACCTAACTGCCTATGAGTAATGTAGAAACAAGGAACTGCAGATGCTAGTTTATAAAAACAAGACACAAAGTGCTGGTGTAATTCAGCAGGTCATGCTCGGGGATGCCGCTTGACCTGCTGAGTTACTCCAGGACTTTGTGTCTCTCTTTGCCCATGACTAATGTTGCCTCACCCACTGTTAGCAACAATTCAGTTTTACTTTCAAGCACCAAGTTTAATTTCAAATTCTCAAGCCAGAGTACAAAAATCAAGGTCAGCTTTCTGGCGCCGTGCTAAGGATTTGTTGTACTGTTTGACATACGGTATCCATCAAGATGATTAAATTAAGGTCCTGCCTAATGCAATGTATCTGGTGGCACCGAGTCAAAGAGGACAGTGCAAAGCTCAATACCTTAATCAATAACCTTCCCTCCATCAACACCACACAAACCAACAACCTCCCTTCTCATGACTCCATTATACCTCACGCTGCCTCGGCAACGCCAGCAGCATAATCGAGGACGAGTCACACCTGGGCCACTCCCTCTTCTCCCCTCTCCCATCAGGCAAAACTTACTGTGAAAACGCAAACCACAAGATTCTGGGGCAGTTTCTTCCCAGCTGAATCATCCTACCACAACCAGAAAGCAGTGCTGAACTGCTACCTACTGCTTTGGTGACCCTCGGACTATCCTTGATCGGACTTTGCTGGCTTTACCTTGCACCAAACGTTATTCCCTTGTCAGTGTATCTGTACACTGTAAATGGATTGATTGTAAACATGTATTGTCTTTCTGCTGACTGGTTAACATGCAACAAAAGCTTTTCAATGTACCTCGGTACACGTGACAATAAACTAAACTAAAACTGACATCGCTAAACAGCGTTAATCTTTCATTTTGCCCCTCAGAACAGTTTACTAAAGTCCTTAATGGCTTTGGTGATTAATAACACAAACTTAACAGCAATTTACAAAGCAGCCCCAAGACTCAAGCTTTAGATTGATATGAAAAACGGTAGCGCAGCGGTAGAGTTGCTGCTTTACAGCGAATGCAGCGCCGGAGACTCAGGTTCGATCCTGACTACGGGTGCTGCACTGTAAGGAGTTTGTACGTTCTCCCCGTGACCTGCGTGGGTTTTCTCCGAGATCTTCGGTTTCCTCCCACACTCCAAAGACGTACAGGTATGTAGGTTAATTGGCTGGGTAAATGTAAAAATTGTCCCTAGTGGGTGTAGGATAGTGTTAATGTACGGGGATCACTGGGCGGCACGGACTTGGAGGGCCGAAAAGGCCTGTTTCCGGCTGTATATATATGATATGATATGATACTATTTTTTTCATACTCTAAGCTCGAGAGTGTTTTTGCATATAAATATTTAAAGCATGCATTAGTTATAACTACAGTTATATGTTTTATTTAGGATTTGACATACAAGAAATTGCAGAATGACAACTTATTTTGCATTTTTTGCAACTCATCAAACTCGTGTTAAGACTGCATGCAGTAAACCACTAGCCCATATTGAAAGCTCTTTTTGAAAATGCATTCCGAACAGCATTGTAATTAAGGTGTGTTGTGTCTATCTGGCTCATGTGATTTTGCTCATGTGTTGTGACTCAATGTCACAAGATAGATACCAGCTGTGGAAAAAAACAAGGATACAAGTCCCAAACTTTTGATTGCAGCAAGATGCATTGTTTACAGCCCAATTTAAATATTCTTCCTCTTGTTGTTAGTCCATCGTTTGACAGGATTTGTTTAATTATTTTAAAGTCAATCTTTAATTTTTTTTAAAATTAGGCAAAAGAGAAAAAATATAGCTTGCAACTTGTTTCACATTTATTCTCCGCTTTTAATTTGACATAAACACCATCTTCACTTCTCAATGGGAAATTAGAATGGGGAAAATATAGGAACAAGGCAATATACGGATTCAGTTTAGACTCACCAACTCGTGATGTGCCACTGAAAGAACACTGAGGAATGGAAGGAGAGGCGATAACAGGAAATACTTGATTCAAGGCAACTCTCACAGTTAAGGTGAACCTTAAAAGGTTCTGATCAAATTAGCAGGTTGGCAAATTGCCAAACAACAACATTTTATTATTAAGAGCTCAAATTTCTCAGCTTTTATTTTTGGTTTATTTCTCAATGGGTTTTTTATGCCTAAAGGCAAGTGTTTTGGCAAGGAAAGGCAATTTTTGGTTATTTGTTTTTCAGTCAAGTCATGCATCAATTTTCAGTCTTCATATAGCACAAAAATCAAAATTGGTAACAACGATTACAGCGTAGAACACACAGTGCTGGAGTAACTCATCGGGTCAGTCCGCATCTCTGAAGGGCAAAGAGAGGCGATGTTTCGGGACGGAATCCTTCTTCAGACTAAAGAAGGGTCCCAATTCGAAACCACCCATTGCCAACCACGCAGGCAAGTGGTACTAGTGTAGATGGGGCACGTTGGACGGCGTGGGGAAGTTGGGCCGAAGAGCCTGTTTCCACACTGCATGACTCTATGGCTTACTGCAGCACTTTGTGTTCTACACAACATTCCAGCACGTGCAGTTCCTTAGTCCTTCAGACTGTTTTTTAGTTTTAAAAAGATAAATTACTACAGTATACATTTGTCTTCCCAAAGACAATAGACCTGGTTGGGGTATTTGCTTTTCCATGGTTATGCACTTCTTTTTTACACCAGTTTCAAAACAAATACTGAGGGACTGCTTGTTGCTGAGGAGCTAGATGCTTTAAATATCTACTCATCTTCTAGTTACTCAAACAAATTTATTTTACGTCACTCATTCATGTCCTCACCGCCATATTTCTCCTAACTCCATTATCCATTCGGTCATTTCTGAGTAAAGATGGTCTGAGGGTCTTCAATGAGGCAAATGGTAGCTCACAGTGCCCAGTGAACAGAGATACCAAATGATTCCGTGACTCATAAATACTCTGCATTATCCATACAATATCCATGTTCAAATATACAGATGGAAATATGAATTTGAAATTGTCTAAACCCGCTTCCATTGTTAGCATGGTAATCAAAGAGTGGAGAATAGTCAGAGACACTACCCAGGAATGAGTGGGTTAACCTCTGATGAGCGTTTGTCGGCACTGGGCCTGTATTTGCTGGAGTTTAGAAGAATGAGGGGGGGCCTCATTGAAACATACAGAATAGTGAAAAGCTTGGATAGAGTGGATGTGGAGAGGATGTTTCCACTAGTGGGAGAGTCTTGGACTAGGGGTCATAGCCTCAGAATTAAAGGACGTTCTTTTAAGAAGGGGATGAGGAGGAATTTCTTTAATCAAAGGGTAGTGAATCTGTAGAATTATCTGCCACAGAGAGCTGTGGTCAGAGGATATTTTTAAGGCAGAGATAGATTCTTGATTAGTACAGGTGTCAGAGGTCACAGAAAGAAGGCAGGAGAATGGGGTTAGGAGGGAGAGATTGATCAGCCATGTTTAAGTGGCGGAGTAGATTTGGTGGGCCGAATGGCCTAATTCTACTCCTATCACATGACCTTATGACATGACACATTTGTCACAAGACAACACTTTGAATTCTTAATCAAATATCCCTTTTCTCTGTATTTAAGCACATTCCAGACCCGAAACATCACCAATCGATTCTCTCCAGAGATGCTGCCTGACCTACTGAGTTACTCCAGCATTTTGTGTCTCTTGTTGGTGTAAACCAGCATCTGCAGTTCCTTTCTTTTACAAAATAAAACACAATGAGGTCCTACAGCAGACACATGACAGGCTCCCCACAGTCTGGTAACTTGTACAACAATAAACCTTGGTATGTAGGAAAGAACCGCAGATGCTGGTTTAAATCGGAGGTAGATTCTGATAAGGGTCTCGACCCGAAACGTCACCCATTCCTTCTCTCCAGAGATGCTGCCTGTCCCGCTGAACATACCTTGATATTTGTTGCCTTCGATGAGAGTGTGACAGATGCAATAGGGGTAAGATACAATCCAAAGTCATGTGAATTTAAATAACATTTAAGGACACAAAGTGCTGGAGTAACTCAGATCAGGCAACATCTCTGGAGAACATGGATAGGTGACACTTCAGAACCAGACCCTTCATCAGGCAATAAATAACAATCTACTTTCAGTCTGAAGAAGGGTTCCGACCCGAAACGTCACATATATTTTTTTCTCTAGAGATTCTGTCTGACCTGCTAAATTTCTCTAGTTTTTTTATGTCGATCTTCAGTATAAACCAGCATTTGCAGTTCCTTCCTACACAATAAATAACATTTATTTTGTAGTTTGATGTTTCTGATATTCACATTAACAATGCAGAGGCCCGAACTGTGTAACAGTGTTGGATTAATCTAGAGAGTAAACATGTCAAGCCCATGAACAACAGAATGCCTGATTCTGATATTGTGGAAATAGAGGTTTCTACAATATTATAGCTCTGTTGATCATTATTGGCCAGGATCATAGAGTCATACAGCATGAAAACAGCCCCTTTGGCCCAAAATGCCCACGCCGGCCAACATGTCCCAGCTACACTAGTCCCACCTCCCCCAGTTTGGTTCATATCCCTTCAAACCTGTCCTAACCATGTACCTGTCTAACTGGTTCTTAAATGTTGGGATAGTCCCAGCCTCAACTATCTCCTCTGGCAGCTTGTTCCATACACCCACCACCATTTGTGTGAAAAAGTTACTCCTCAGATTCCTATTAAATCATTTCCCTTTCACCTTAAACCTATGTTCTCTGGTCCTTGATTCACCTTCTCTGGGCAAGAGACTCTGTGCATCTACCCGATCTTTTCCTCTCATGATTTTATACACTTATACAAGATCACCCCTTATCCTCCTGCGCTCCAAGGAATAAAGTCCCAGCCTACTCAACTCTTAGCTCAGACCCAACATCCTCTTAAATCTTCTCTGTACTCTTTCTAGCTTGACAATATCAATGCTGAAATGATCAATGTTGAAAATCATTCTCTTAAACACAAAATCTCTCCCTTGGCTCGTCTGATGGAAAAAGATGGAGAGACACAGAAACAATGGAGGTGGTGGTGGTGGCATGATGTGGCAGGAGAGAGACAGAGAGGGCAGGGAGGGGTGGGAAAGAGGCAGAGAGCACTGGGGTGGCAGGGGAGAGGCAGAGAGAGCGGGGGTGGAGTCGGGAGACAGATAGAAAAAATGCGGGGATATCCAAGTTCGGGTTTCAAGAGCACACTGAAGATGTACTGGACAGCTCAGAACCCATTAAAAAGTCAAGTAAACTCTACTATTTCTCGACGAATTGTTTATTTAGCTTATTTAGAGTTATCTATTAATCACAGATCCACGGTGGCGCAGCGGTAGAATTGCTGCCTGACAGTGAATGCAGCGCCGGAGACCTGGGCTCGATCCCGACTGCGGGTGCCATCTGTACGGAGTTTGTACGTTCTCCCCGTGACCTGCGTGGGTTTTCTCCGAGATCTTCGGTTTCCTCCCACACTCCAAAGACGTACAGGTTTGTAGGTTAATTGGCTTGGTAAATGTAAAAATTGTCCCTAGTGTGTAGGATTGTGTTAATGTGCGGGGATTGCTGGTCGGCGCGGACCCGGTGGGCCGAAGGGCCTGTTTCCGCGCTTTATCTCTAAACTAAATTAATCACAAAACCGCATCTTCTGGAACACAATTTTTAAAAATGTAATTAAATGTTTTTTACAATATCTTCTGCAGGTCGAATCCAGCCTGATATCTATTCCCACCTGTTATTTGGCTCACAGGAAATATTATAAACTTCTATTTCAAGTCGGTAGAAGTATATACAAGTGTGAGACACATGGATAGGGTAGACAATCAGAACCTTTATGTCCAGGGTGGAAATGTCAAAGACTGGAAATGTCATAGCTTTATAATGAAAAGTTTAAAGGAGATGCATCGAGCAAGTTATTTTCTTTTTACACAGAGAATAGTGGGTGCCCGGCACAATCTGCCAGAGGTGGTGGTGGAGGGAGATACGATAGTGGCGTTTAAGAGGCTACTGGATAGGCACGTGGATATGCAGGGATTGGAGGGACTTAGATGACGTGCAGGCATGGAAGATTAGTTTAACTTGGCATCATCTGAAGCCCAGACATTGTGGGAGGAAGGGCCTGTTCCTGTGCTGGCCTGTCCTTATGTTCCATGCCACACTGTCTTCAATACCCTGACCCACTCTCACAAATCCCACGGCCACCCTGTTGCAGGCGTCCTCCCTCAAGCCAGTCCCGAGTAGTCAGGCCCCACCACCATCACCATCATACATCGGCGGTCAACTTCAAATAGAACCTTATAATATATCCTATGAACCAAATGCAGAGCCCGAGTTGCCACAGTGAATGAATGCATGAATGATACTTTATTGTCACATGTGGCAAGTCACAGTGATATTCTTTTCTTTTGCATACCCAAGGTATGCAAAACATCACCACATCCCATGCCAGGTCCATCTTTGTTCCACCCTCTCCGGCGGTTCCCCCACACTGGGTCCACCTTTGCTCTTTTCTCTCCCACTCAATGATTGAGGTCCCTCAACTTGTACCCAATCCTCTCCAATTTCCTCACAAGGCCAATTAAATCCAATGTTACTCCAATTGGTCTTTCAAAATTAAAGTCAATAGAAAGTTCACATGGATGATTAAAGGCAAGCCTTTTCCGTTGTAGAACAATGACTAAAACCACAGGTAACATGCATTACTAGGCAACAGGCCTTGTTGTTTGCATTATGATTGTAACCTTGTTGACGCACTAATGAAATGCAAAGAAATTAAATGTTAAAATTATTGATAAATTACAGCAATCATAAAATTGTGCAATTGATTACAGGTTTCTTGAGAGCACTGTAGTACCATGATCATATTGTTAGCTGTTTTGCATTAATATGATCACGTATCATAAAATACAATCTGAAAAGTTGCCACGCACACCTTTGTAAAAATGGAACTGTAAATATTACAATACATAAAATCTCTAATCTAATCTTGAACTTTTGGCGGGAACATACTTTCGGTTCATTGTGCTCATGATGCCACAGGGATAGTTCTTGGAGGGTACCACCCAAGTGTCTATCATTCTGAATTTAACAAAACACACTGTTGGATTAATGGTGACGCAGCGGTAGAGTTGCTGCCTCACAGCGCCAGAGACCTGGGCTCGATCCAGACTACAGGTGTTATCCGAACGGAGTTTGTACGTTCTCCCCATGACCTGCGTGGGGTTTCTTCGGGTGCTCCAGTTTCCCCCCATACTCCAAATACGTACAGGTGTGAAGGTTATTGGCTTCGGTAAAATTGTAAATTGTCCCTCGTGTGTGTTGGATAGTGTTGGGGTAAGGGGATCGCTAGTCGGTGCGGACTCAGTGGGCCGATGCGCCTGTTTCTGTGTTGTACCTCTAAACTAAACTAATAATAGCTTAGTTTAGCTTATTATTGGCACGTGTACCGAGGTACAGTGAATAGCTTATTTATTGTGCACTTTCCAGACAAAAAGACTAGACACGATTACAATCAAGCCTTCCACAGTGTGCTAGCTAGACACAGGATAAAGAGTATAAAGGAATAATCACACTCAACCAGAATAACCTACTGCGCTAACAACATGCACCTGAGCCTTATATAAGATAATGTCACAGTCGCTGTTCTATGAGAAGCAATTATAATTACTGTGAGAGACACACAAAGTGCTGGAGTAACTCAGCAGGTCAGGCAGCACCTTTGGAGAACATGGATAGGTGACGTTTCAGTTTGGGACCCTGAAGAAACTTCTTCGAAATGTCCCCTGTCCAGGTTCTCCAGAGATGCTGCCTGGCCCGCTGAGTTACTTTGTGTCCTTTTCTTTTGTAAACCAGCATTCTGCAGCTGCACCCTCTAGTCCTAGACTTTGCCGCTAGTGGGAACATCCTCTCCACACACATTCTATCCAGGCCTTTCACTAGTCGGTAAGTTTCAATGAGGTCCCCCATCCTAAACACCAGCAAGTACAGGCCCATGCCATCAAACAGATGGGATAAACCAGCATCTGCAGTTCCTTCCTACACAGGATGGATTTACTGGACTTTTACTGTCCTTTTATTTTGTACATGTTGTAAGAAAACTGATTACAATCCAGAACTGGTCAACTGTACAGTTTTAAAGTGGAACTGTGATTGGTTTGTATTACAGACAGTGCTGTCTGTATTGAGTTTGTACGTTCTCCCCGTGTCCGCATGGGTTTTCTCCGAGATCTTCAGTTTCCTCCCACACTCCAAAGACGTACAGGTATAGTATGCATGCTAATTGGCTTGGTGTATGTGTAAAATTGTCTCTAGTGTGTGTTGGATAGTGTTAACGAGCAGGGGGTCGCTGGTTGGCACGGACTCATTGGGCCGAAGGGCCTGTGTCCGCACTGTATCTCTAAACTAAACACTATCTGTTATTTTGGCATAACACTTTTTTTAAGAGCTTGTATCCTGCATTATTCCTAATTTATCATCTGACCAAAAGGATGAAGAGTTCATATTTGGAAATAGGAAGTAACAATTACCATGGTATGCTTTTGGTGTCATGTGAGTGATATGACTATTAGATTCTATTTTGAAGGAAAGAGAAACTGGTGGTGCTAGTACGAATGAGAGAGATGATTACAGCAGAATCTACAGGTGCTGGACTGTGATGAGATTGCTTGTTCATTTCTGCTGCTTGCATGTGAAGCAAATGATCTTGTGTGACTGGAAAGAGTACCATGTCAAGGGAAAGTGACTAAAAGGGTTAGGGGAAACCCATAATGTCTCGCAAACTTGCTCTGCCATTAAATAATATCATGGCAAATCTAATTATTGGCCTCAACTCCATTAATAAGCTTCTGAATGGTCCTTCCATACATTAGGCCTCTGTTCAATTCATCACTACCCCAGAGGACACGGAACTTTGTCTAAGGAACTGGTTGGTGCGCTACAGTGCTGAGAACTATATTCTTCACCTGGGCTCTCGGGCAGAAAAACTGAGAGTTTTGGTCTCCTAATTTGAGGAAGGACATTCTTGGTATTGAGGGAGTGCAACGTAGGTTCACCAGGTTAATTCCCGGGATGGCGGGGCTGATATATGATGAATGAATAGATCAACTGGGCTTATATTCACTGGAATTTAGAAGGATGAGAGGGGATCTCATAGAAACAAAAATCTTAAGGGATTGGACAGGCTAGATGCAGGAAAAATCTTCCCCATGTTGGGGGAGTCCAGAACCTGGGGTCACAGTTTAAGAATAAGGGGTAGGCCATTTAGGACTGAGATGAGGAAAAATATTTTCATCCAGAGAATTGTGAATCAGTGGAATTCTCTGCCACAGAAGGCAGTGGAGGCTAATTCACTAGATGTTTTCCAGAGAGAGTTAGATATAGCTCTTCGGGCTAATGGAATCAAGGGCTATGGGGAGAATGCAGGAACAGGGTACTGATTTTGGACGATCAGCCATGATCATATTGAATGGCGGTGCTGGCTCGAAGGGTCGAATGGCCTACTCCTGCGCCTATTTTCTACGTTTCATCGGAACCTGCCCGAAGGCTCGCAGTCTGCTCAACCGGGAGGGAGCTGGAGAAGTTGGCCTCCAGGAGCAAGGGCCGGTAGGAGGGGGCCTCCAGCAGCTTCAAGGTCGGTTGCAGGAGGTGCCGCCATGACACAAACATGGCCGGGTGAGGCGAGGAGAGGAGAGGGAACTGCTCCAGTACATCGAGAGCGCGGGCCGACTGGACTTTGAATAATGAGTTTAAAGACGTCGGCGCCTGCCAGTGTAATATATGCAAAATGAATTCCACTGTGCAGCTGGATATATGACAAATAAATCACTGACTACAGGTACATCTGATCTGTTTGGACAGCACGCAGAACAAGGGTTTTGTGCCTCTGTACATGTGACAACAATAAACCAAAACCTTCCATTCCTCATTGATTTCCATAATTCTCAATTGCACTATTGTCCAAAGAAATTCTCCCAGCCTTGAATATACTTGGTGTCTGAGTCTGCAACCACAGTTCTCCAGGATCGAATGAAAAGGATTTACATTCCAGTCTTAAATGAGTGTATCTTTTGTCCGGAGTTGATGACCCTCCCAATTCTAGACCAATCCTCGATGAGGGGAAACATCCTTTCATCATCTACCCTGTCAAATGTCGCTCACCGTTTCAATAAGATCTTTCACTCTTCTAAAGTTCAGAGCGTGTGTGTCAGATTTATTCAATCTTTCCACACAACACAACACCTCCCTCCGCCAAGGATCAACCAAATGAACCTTTTCTGCACAGTCTGCAGCTCAGGCATATCCTTCCTTAAGTCAGACCAAAACCACATGCATGTACTTTAAACTAAACTAGACTGCATGCTTGGTTTAGAGCTACAGCATGGAAACGGGCCTTTCGGCCCACCGTGTCTATGCCGACCAACGATCACCCACACACTAGTTCTATCCTACACACTAGGAACAATTTACAGAAGCCATCTAACTTACAAACCAGCGCCACTTTGGAGTGTGGGAGGAAACCGGAGCACCCGGAGAAAACCCACGAAGGACACAGGGAGAACGTACACAACTCCGTACAGACAGCACCCGTAGGCAGGATCAAACTTGAGTCTCTGGCACTGTAAGGCAGCAACTCTACCACTGCGCCACCATGGCACCCTCAGATGTGATCTGACAAAAGCCCTACTTTGGTCCCTCTTGCAAAAAAGGCAACATTCAATTTGCCTTTTTAGTTAGTTGATGCACAAGAAATATGATCATAACAGAATAGGACACCCAGTCCGCTCTGAACACCAGCATAACAAAACTCCGATCATCCCATATCTGATTATTTGGAATTCCTGATGCTTCTGTATCTGACTCACTGTATTCCCATATTCCCTTTCACACACTTGCACCCTGCTTTCCACAAACCTCACCTCATGCAGTATCCTGTGCTCCCTTTAAACTTAAGATAGACACAAAATGCCGGAGTAACTCAGTGGGACAGGAAGCATCTCTGGAGAGAAGGAATGGGTGACGTCCGAGTCTGAAGAAAGGTCTCAAACCGAAACCTCGCCCATTCCTTCTCTCCAGAGATGCTCCCTGTCCTGAGTTACTCCAGCATTTTGTGTCTATCCTCAGTTTAAACCAGCATCTCCAGTTCCTTCCTACTCCCTTTAAACTTACCGGGTTAATTGGAAAATGTATTATTCTATTTTGTGGGTGGCACAGCGGTAGAGTTGCTGCCTTACGGCGCTTAAAGTGCCAGAGACCTGTGTTTGATCCTGACTATGGGTGCTGTTTGTACAGTTTGTACGTTCTCATCGCGACCTGTGTGGGTTTTCACCGAGACCTTCGGTTTCCTCCACACTTCAAAGACGTACAGGTTTGTAGGTTAATTGGCTCGGTACAAGTGCAGATGGTCCCTAGTGTGTGTAGGATGGTGTTAATGTGCGGGGATCGCTGGTCGGTGCGGACTCAGTGGGCCGAAGGGCCCGTTTCCATGCCATATCACTAAACCAAACTACTGTGTAACATTGAAGGGAAAAAAAAAGTGTGATGGGGTATTAATGAAAATAGCATCCGATAAACAGGAACATTTGCCAGCCTGACACCAAAGTCCCAGGAGCGTTGGATTAACGGAGTTTCGCCTGCGTTCACTCATCACATGCCATTCCAAAGGTTCTTTTTCGTAAATTCCTCATGTCACATTTCTCCACATTGTATTCTATCTGCCTTTTCTTTCCCACTCAAACTTAGTGTGAGATCCTCACAACTTATTCTCCGATCTATCTTTATGTCAGGGCCAAGATGGACGACATTCAGACCCATCATCTGCAATTAATGGAGCTTCTTTGTTAATGTTCTTGATTAGTAAGGGTGTCTCAGGTTATGGGGGAAAAGGCAGGAGAATGGAGCTGAGAGGGAAAGATAAATCAGGCATGACTGAATGGCAGCTAACAATCCCAGCATCTTGAATATTGATTTCTCTCATTTTAAGTAACCCTTGCATTCCCTCTCACTCTGTCGTGTGTCTCTCCCCCACCCCACCCCCAACCACCCTAGTCATTCTACTAGTTTCACTGTCGTCCTGTGGAGGGGTTTTTTATTATCTATTTTCCCGTCAATACACTACAACAGATTGACCATACAGTTGTGAAAGTTAAATAGTGTGAAATCATTGTATCAAAAATAAAACAATATAATCACACATGATATTTTCTGACCGAAACAAAAAGGTGTAGGCAGAAGCCAAAGCTTATTGAGCCTACCCTTAATACTTAACAAAATATAATATTTTTTAAAAACCCACATCACCACTGTTCATACCCTGTTGTTACCATCTCTTCCACAGCCAACAATGGACCAGTGTGGGCTCCACCTTGTCCTGGCATTAAATAATATCATGGCAAATCTAATTACTGCCTTTCCCACTGAGTTACTCCGGCATTTTGTGCGCCTATCTTGTGTTTTACTATAGTCCTTGCATTGTTAGCTACTGGTGCTCACTTCTCATTTGCAGAGGTCTGAGGGAAGTACTTTGGCACTGAATTAGTCATGCTTAAAACTTGTGACAATACCTGTGACACAGGCAGGAAAGGGAGCTGCAATAAAGCTGCACTTACAGCAACTCCTGATTTCATAATCAGAGCGCAGAAGACAAATCTTGTGACAATACCTGTGACACAGGCAGGAAAGGGAGCTGCAATAAAGCTGCACTTACAGCAACTCCTGATTTCATAATCAGAGCGCAGAAGACAAATCTTGTGATTAAAAGTATAGGTTGCTTCATCAATCCAAAGATAGGCACAAAAAGCTGGAGTAACTCAGCAGGACAGGCAGCAACTCTGGAGAGGAGGAATGGGTGACGTTTCGGGTCTAGACCCTTCTTCGGGTCTGAAGGCAATAGACAATAGGTGCAGGAGGAGGCCATTCGGCCCTTCGAGCCAGCACCGCCATTCAATGTGATCATGGCTGATCATTCTCAATCAGTACCCCGTTCCTGCCTTCTCCCCATACCCCCTGACTCCGCTATCCTTAAGAGCTCTATCCAGCTCTCTCTTGAGAGCAGCTCTACTGTTGCGCCACCATGCCGCCCTTTTGTATTGTGTATTAACCAGCATCTGCAGTTCCTTCCCACACACTTCACCAATCCAACTTCTCTGGACAGCCTCCACAGCACCATAAACAACCAATTGCTATGTCTCAGTAAGAAAAACTATCAAAATTTAAATAGAATATTTGTAAGAAGGAACTGCAGATGCTGGTTTACACCGAAGATAGGCACGAAATGCTGGAGTAACTCAGTGGGTCAGGCAGCATCTCTGGAGAAAAGGAATAGGTGAAGTTGCATAGAAACATTGAAAATAGGTGCAGGACGAGACCATTTGGCCCTTTGAGCCAGTTCATTGTGATCATGGCTGATCATCCACAATCAGTAACCTGGGCCCAACTTCTCCCCATATCCCTCGATTCCACTAGCCCCTAGAGCTCTATCTAACTCTCTTTTAAATTCATCCAGTGATTTGGCCTCCACTGCCTTCTGTGGCAGAGAATTCCACAAGTTCACAACTCTCTGGGTGAAAAAGTTTCTTCTCACCTCAGTTTTAAATGCCCCCCCCCTTTATTCTTAAGACTGTGGCCCCTGGTTCTGGACTCCCCCAACATTGGGAACATTTTTCCTGCATCTAGCTTGTCCAGTCCTTTTATAATTTTTTACGTCTCAATAAGATCCCCTCTCATCCTACTAAACTCCAGTGAATATATGCCCAGTCTTTCCAACCTTTCCTCATATTACAGTCCCGCCATCCCGGGGATTAACCTTGTGATCCTACGCTGCACTGCCTCAATAGCAAGGATGTCCTTCCTCAAGACCAAAACTGTACACAATACTCCAGATATGGTTTCACCAGGGCCCTATACAAATGCAGAAGAATCTCTTTACTCCTATACTCAAATCCGCTCGTTATGAAGGCCAACATGCCATTAGGTTTCTTCACTGCCTGCTGTACCTGCACACTTACTTTCAGTGACTGGAATACAAGGACACCCAGGTCTCGTTGCACTTCCCCTATACCTAATCTGACACCATTGAGATAATAATCTGTCTCCTTGTTTTTGCCACCAAAGTGGATAACCTCACATTTATCTACATTATACTGCATCTGCCATGCAGAAATCTGCCCACTCACTCAACCTGTCCAAGTCACCCTGCAACCTTCTAACATCCTCTTCGCAGTTCACACTGCCACCCAGCTTTGTGTCATCTGCAAACTTGCTTGAGTTACTTCTAATTCCATCATCCAAATCATTAATATATATTGTAAATGGTTGCGGCCCCAGCACTGAGCCTTGCGGCACTCCACTCGCCATTGCCTGCCATTCTGAAAAGGACCCGTTTATTCCTACTCTTTGGTTTCGGGTCGAGACCCTTCATCCGACTGAGAGCGAGAAACTAGAGGTGTGGGAACGTACAGAACAAAGCAGAGTCTGCATCGATGATTCGGGTAGGGTGGAGCCCACTGGTTCATTGTTGGCTGGGGACGGGATGACAACGAAGGGACACAAACGATGACATTAGCAAGAGGACTGGGGTGGGGACGGAGAGAGAGGGAATGCTAGGGTTAATTGTTGAAGTTAAAGAAATCAATATTCATGCCACTGGGTTGTAAACTGCCCAAGCGAAATATGAGGTGCCGTTCCTTCAATTTGCAAGTGGCCTCACACTGTCCATGAGGCTCAGGAGGATCATTGTGGGAGTGGTAGTAGCTGAAGATAGAAATTAATTAATTGGAAAGGAACTGGTATACAAGTAATGGAGGAATATGGATCATGTGCAGGCAGAGGAGATTATTTAATCTTGGCATCATGTTCGGTATGGACACTGTGGGATGAAGGGCCTGTTCCTGCACTGTGCCGTTCCATGTTCTACGATCTATGCTAAACATCATTTCCCTTCCGCTTTAATTTAGGCAAAGTAAAAATGCAATAAAACTTGACATGGATTTAAAAGCAGAAAGAAGATAAAGCAAAAAAGTCATAATCTTTTACATGTATAATTATGATTGCAACTAGACAGCAGTCCTGAGCTACCATCTACTACAGACTAACTTTATTTGGATTTTATCTTGCGCTAAACGTTATTCCCTTTATCATGTATTTGTACACTGTGGACGACTGGATTGTCATCATGTATTGTCTTTCCGCTGACAGGTTAGCACGCAACAAAACATTTTCACAGTTCCTTGGTACACATGACAATAAACTAAATATGCCCCAGGCATCTTGCTAAACAGCTGGGGATACTTCAGTATTCATGGTTTGTGGCAAGTGGGTAATGTTTAACTGAATTTCCTAATTCATTCAATAAAATGTCAGGCGTCCCATTCACTGATAAACTGGGTGCACATTAATATGAATGAAACCATGCTGTAGCATTGCAACTGTTACTGTCTTGGCATTTGGTATCACTGTTTCAAAGCCACAAAGTGAATCAACAATTACAAACATAAAAGGACACAAAGTGCTCCTGAAGAAGGGTCTTGACTCACCGTAACATCACCTATCCATATTCTCCGGTGATGCTGCCTTACTCCAGCACTGTGGGTACTTTTGTTTAGTTTAGTTTACTTTGGTTCAAAGGTCCAGCATGGAAACAGGCCCTTCAACCCACCGAGTCCGCGCCGACCAGCGATCCCTGTACTCTAGCACTATCCTACACTCTAGGGACAATTTTACAATTTTTACCAAAGCCACATTAATCTACATACGTCTTTGGAGTGTGGGAAGAAACCGGAGCACCCGGAGAAAACCCACGCAGTCACAGGGAGAACGTACAAACTCCATACAGACAGCACCTGTAGTCGGGATCGAACCCAGGTTTCTGGAGTTCTGGGGCAGTAGCTCTACTGTTGCACCAACACGCCGCCCTTTTGTTTTGTGTATTAACCAGCATCTGCAGTTCCTCGTTTCTACAATTATAAGCTTTAAAAAAATGCACAGTACTTATTCACATAGACCATTAATGACCCCCTTTGATTTCTTCCTTAAAACCTTGCAAGTAATTTCCAACTCTTCAAATAATTTAGTGGTAATAAAGCTCACTCAGAATCAGAAAGGACAATCATGTCTTCTGTTGACGATGGTAGAGAAAGCAGAGTACTTTACAGAGATTTGGTAAACAGCTTTTAATTATTTATGCTATCAAGTTTGTATTGTTAGCTTATATTGTACAGTACATTCTAGAAACCAATTCTTCATTACTCCACAATGGAATGTTAAATATTTCAAAGGGGCGCTGAGAATATCTTTAAATCCTTTCCTCTTCCCTCCAGGTTATCTCTTGGTTAGGTGTCAATTTCAGGGGGTCTGAAGAAGAGTCTCGACCCGAAATATCACCGATTCCTTTTCTCCAGAGATGCTGTCCGAACCGTTGAGTTACACCAGCATTTGTCAGTTTTAGGAGTGCGGAGATGGATTTGCAATCAAATTGACCCTCCAATCAAAGTCAATAGAGTGTAATTAGAAGATCAATGGAGGGAATGGTAGCGTGGGAGAGGATAAGGTGGTTAGTTTGCCTATACTATCAGTGTTTAGTTTATTTTATTTTAGAGATACAGCATGGAAACGGGCCCTTCGGCCCACTGAGTCTGCGCTGACCAGCGATCCCCGCACATTAACACTATCCTACGCACACTAGAGACAATTTACATTTACACCAAGCCAATTAACCTACAAACCTGCACGTCTTTGGAGAGTGGGATGAAACTGATCTCGGAGAAAACCCACACGGTCACGGGGAGAACGTACAAACTCCATACAGACAGCACCCGTAGTCGGGATCAAACCCAGGTCACTGGCGCTGCAAGCACTGTAAGGCAGCAACTCTACCGCTGCGCCACCGTGCTGCCCTGTGGATTTGGAGTATTTGGTGAAATTGTGGGTACTTCACTTCTGCCTTGAAGATGCCTACTATTGTTAGTGAACACTTTTTCAAAAGATGGAGATCACCACTACCTATTAACCCACAAGATTAGTTCAGAGATACAGCGCGGAAACAGGCCCTTCGGCCCATCGAGTCCACACCGGCCAGCCATCCCCGCACATTAACACTATCCTACACACACTGGAGACAATTTACATTTACACCAAGCCAATTAATCTACGAACCTGCAGGTCTTTGGAGAATGGGATGAAACTGATCTCGGAGAAAACCCACACGGTCACAGGCAGAACGTACAAACTCCGCATAGCAGTGTCTAATGGGTGTCTCTGGCACTGTAAGGCAGCAAATCTACCGCTGTGCCACTCTGCCGCCCCACAGGTTAGTGCTGGGTCTGAATCTTAATCTTCTCGTCTGACCCGATAAATCACTCCAGCACTCTGCAATAGCTACATAAGGGCACGTCTACAGCCAGCACGAGGGAATTGTTTAGAAGTGAAATTCTGACAGTTCAAAGCCAACATGTTCCTATAAGAATGAAAAGTTCAAGGTATCCGTTCAGGATTGGATAAGAACAACAAAAATAAATCAAATGGCAAACATACAGAACTGAAAACAGAAGAGGTCAACAGGAATCCAGAAACTGTGTGGGGAGGGGTGGAGGAAGAGGCCACCTGAAAAGAACGAGGGAAAAGAGGGGGTGTGAATAACATGTTTGGCAAAATTAAGAACCCCAATTTTATTTAATGAAGTACATTAAGGACAAGAGGATAACCCAGGGTAAGGGCAGTGCCCAAAGGAGCAATCTATGCATGGCGCCAGAGAATATAGGTGAAGTCTTACATGACAATCTATCCTCATTATTATGGATCTCTTTGTAACAGAATTCGGACATAGTTAACCATAAAGTTAAAAAGTTACCATATCTTAGATCACCACACAACTAACTTATCTACCATGTACAAAAGATAAATGAAATTATAGTATGTTAACTTTTTTTAATTTACAATGTTTAAAGCATTATATATTTTGTGTGCTTTCCTGTTTATTGTATTAGTTTAGTGTACAGGTCGTGATTCCATTACTGCACATATTACTGGGTTTATAACAGACAATCGGCATTAACAGCCCTCCCACTATGGTCCCTTGTAAACGAGGGTTATCGGTACATACCTGAGAACAACGAATTGCAAACATTTTAACCATAGATTTTAGTTATTTCTAAAGCAAGATATTTTCCTTTTCATTCATAAAAATCTTTCATAGATATCTGAGAGCAGGAACTTGAACTGAAAATATTTTTAACAACATGATAGCCCACCTAACAAGGTATCACAAAATGCTGGAGTAACTCAGCAGGTCAGGCAGCATCTAGGATCTCGACCCAAAACGTCACCCATTCCTTCTCTCCTAGATGCTGCCTGACCTGCTGAGTTACTCTAGCATTTTGTGATACCTTCGATTTGTACCAGCATCTGCAGTTATTTTCCTACATAGCTACCTAACAAAATCAGGTAGTTATTCTAATACTCTAAATTATGTTCCGATTTCAGTTGTCAACTACAAACATCAGGCTATTAAACTCTACGACCTCCAAATAAGCTGCAAACTACATTGACTTGGGGGCATTGTATTTGTCTTTGCACTATTATTGCTTGTTTTTTTTATAATGAACTTTTTTATGTTGAACTGTTGCAAGACAACCTTTTTGTTGTTTATTATAGGTTTTACAGAGTACTATGTTTAGTTATCTGTTGTGCTGCTGCAAGTAAGAATTTCATTGTTCCATTTTGTGGCATATGACAATAAAACACTCTTCACTCTCCCTGGCTACATATTTCGTTCCTCCTCTCCTCATTTGACACCTTTTCATGTCAAGCCTTTGTCACTTACTCCATCCATCTGCCAATTAACCCTCTTCCCCTCACTTGTATCCATCTATCACTTGCCAGGCATTGTCCTACCTCCACCTTTTGTTTCCAGTCCTCCCTCCTTCCCCTCCCCCCCCCACCACAATCAGAACTGAACCATCACCGATCCACGTCCCCCCGAGATGCTGCCTGACTTGCTGAGTTACTCCAGCCCGCCGTGGACCGACGGCCCACCTGGTGGCTCTCCCACCACTGACTCCGAATCGGCCCCGAGCCAGGGGCATCGACAGGAACCGCGCCAGAGAGCGAGGAGGGACCGGCGAGAGCAATGGAGCCCACCCCCCTCCCCCCGGCGTGGGGCCACCAAGAACAAAGGGGGGACTGCTGAAGTTAAGCGGGACCCAGCGGGGGCCGCCAAAACTAAAAGGGACCTGATGGACGGGAGGGGGGTGAGGTGGCCGAAACTAAGAGGGACCTGGCGGAGGGGGGGGGGGGGGGGGTTCGCCAAAACTAAGAGGGACCCAGTGTGGATCTAAACAAAACTAGACCAATTCATATATACATCCTAATTTTAAAGAATGTAATTAAAAGGAACTGCAGATGTTGGTTCCTCCAGAGATGCTGCCTGACCCACTGAGTTACCCCAGCATTTTCTGTCTCGCTCTGTTACAGAACATGTCTGCAACTGCCAATGTCCCAGGCTCTATTCACCCTCTCCTTTTCTTCCTTTAAGATGTTCTTTGATCACCTGTCCGTTTGGCTTGCTGCCAAATTTTGTTTGTTAATGGTATGATTGTCCCTCTAAGTCAATTGTGATAGATATAGGTGGATCTACCAGCATATAGGTTGCTGGCAGATTGGTTACCAATGCACCCATTTTCAGACGCATTCGGTAAATGATCAGCATTTATGTTAAACATGCCATTCTATTATTACCGAAGCTAAAAATCAGCACCAGGAGAAAAGGTTTCTTCAGGGCAGCACAGTGGTGCAGCAGTAGAGTTGCTGCCTTACAGTACCAGAGACCGGGGTTCAATCCAGACTATGGATGCTGTCTGTATGGAGTTTGTACGTTCTCCCCGTGACCGCATGGGTTTTCTCCGGGTGTTCCGGTTTCCTCCCACACTCCAAAGACGTGCAGGTTTTAGGTTAATTGGCTTCAGTAAAATTGTAAATTATCCCTAGGGTTTAGGATAGTGCAAGTGTGCGAGGTGATCAATGGTTGCCACGGACTCGGTGGACCGAAGAGCCTCTTTCCGAGCTGTATCTCTAAACCAAACTAAAAAGGAAGTTTTCTTTTTCACTGCATACTACGGACTTTGTCTCTGGAACTGTTGCACTGCAATGCTGAGAACTATATTCTGCACTCTGTATCTTTCCCTCACTCTGCCTATTGCACTTGAGTTTGGCTTGGTTGTATTTAAGTACAGTATCTGATCAGACTGGATAGCACACAAAACAAAGCTTTTCATTATACATTGGTGCATGTGACAATAATAAGCCTGAATGTACTTTGGAAAGCTGTTAGCACTTTCATCCACCACACCCACATTTACTCGAACAGGTTGCTTTGCAGAACTTCCCTTATGTCTGAGCCCTGAAGTAAAACTATAGCTCATTTGAAACAAATCTAACAATAAGTTCTCTGAGTTTAGTTTCCTGTCATGAGTACAGCAAAACAAAAATTGTTGCCTGCTGACCAGTTAGCGGAAAGACAATACATGATTACAATCGAGCAATACACAGTGCACAGATACATTATAAAGGGAATAACGTGAATAATGTTTGGTGCAAGATAAACCCAGTAAAGTCCAATCAAATATACTCTGAGAGTCTCCAGTGAGGTGGACAGTATTTCAGGATTGCTCTGGTTGTTGGTAGGATGGTTCAGTTGCCTAACAGATGGGAGGAAACTGTCCCTGAATGTGGAGGTAGAATGTTGCACACCTTTGCTTATTTCATCTGTCAGAATCCAAGTTAGTTCCCTTACAAACATTTGATTCTGATGCAAACCCTCCATGTTGGCTCCACTTATCGTCACCTTTCAGAGTCGCGTAGTTTTCAAAGAGGAAATAAATAGGAATTAAACCAGGACCCATCTCCCAATTGAAAGATGAAGCAGATGAACGAGGAGGGAGTTTATGAAGGAAAAAAAGAAAAAAACCACGTCATTGGAAAAATATAGCCTTCACTTTTCCTAAATCTAATCAAACATCCAAAAACACCAGGATCAGCACCATGAGATATTCAGTGCAGACTGGGCGATCGTTTCGCTGAACACCTGCCCTCAGTCCGCCTTGACCAATACGATCTCCCAGTTACCAAACATTTTCACTCCCCCCTCCTATTCCCATACTGACCTGGGCCTCCTCCACTGTCAGTGAGGCCACATGCAAATTGGATGAACAGTACCTCACAGTTCGCTTGGGCAGCTTACAACCCAACAGTATTCCCTCCCTCTCCGTCCATCTCCCTCCCGAGTCATCCTGCTAGTTTCATTGGTTGTATGCCTTCGTTATCACCTCTTCCTCAGCCAACAATGGACCATTGTGGGCTCCACTTTTTCCTGGCTTATCGGTTTTGTCTTATTTGTTCTGGACCTTTTCTTGCCCCCTGTTTCCCTCTCACCCCGATTCTCAGTCTGAAGAAGGGTCTTGACCTGAAACGTCACCTATTCATTTTCTCCAGGGATGCTGCCTGACCCCATGAGTTACTCCTGCATTTTGTGTCCATCTTCAATGTAAACGAGCATCCGCAGTTCCTTCTTACAATTCCAATCACAAAGTAATTTCAAAAGCCGGTTTCAAAACCTAGCCAATTTTCTCATGCACTTCTACTTCTGATTTAAAGCGCAGTTTTTGTTTTCTCCCCCAAATATTTGATTTCCAACCAAGTCTTTGTGACAATAATTGTCACAAGCACGTGGAAATCCACCCATCTACTGGTAGGAAACGTTTCTTACCACAGAGAGAGAAAAAAAATGCTCCTCCCTGGAATAACGAGGCAGGGAACAAACAGTGGTTCTCTGTGTAACCCAGCTTTCAAAATAAAAACACGATTGCAATCCATTGAAGGACTAAATTCAAAGGGAGAGAACGCCAAGGAATATAAATGCAAGAATGTAACGCTGCAACACACACACACTTCCGTATTTTGATACACACTGGCTGCCAGGGCAGGGCTACACTGATCATTCGATACTCTGCAGCAATTCTTCTTCAAAGGAGGAGGGAGAGATTTTATTTAAAAAAAGGCACAATGCCTGCTGTTACCTGAAGGATGGGTCTTCGTTCGCGCCTTTGGTCGGGGAAGACAAGCCGCTGCGTTTGTTGAAGAGCTTCTGGAATAAAGTCGGTGGCATTTTTGCAGCGAAAACGACAGCACACGCAGCTCCGCCGAGCCCCACTGTCATATGACTGAGCTTTGCTCACAGACGCCGCTTCAGGGGAAACTCCAAACCACTTTGCTCATTGGCCCTCTATCGCCAGACCTGTTCTGTACCGAATGTAATTATTGGTTGCCTCTCTCATCTGGGAGCCCACATGCTTAATGATTTTTTTAAATGTTTTGGTTGTTTGGGGGAGTGTTCCATGCGAGTCAGTTACTGAGTTTGCCTCCTCTCGCCCCTGCTGTAAAATGCGCGCCTCTTTGATCATTGCAAATACTTCTCTTTTTTTGTGTGCACGAGTAAATTCATTTTTGTTTTGCAGGTTTTTTGATCTGCACCACTGTTTTGTTGTTTTGGCTTGGGGGGACGACGACGACGACAAAACACACCACAGTGGGCGGGGTGGGAATGTTTAACGTCGCCCTCTGCACGGCTGGGCAGTATTGTTATCAAGAAAAGTTACAAATGCATTTCCAGCACTAAACCAGGAAGAAATAGTCCACCCTAAAGCATTTTACCACAGAGCCATCATCTCTTACGGATTCTCTAAAATACATTAAACCCATTTAATTTCCCTTTTTATTACGGTTTTGGGTCCAAAGAATAAACACACATTTTGAACATCATTGAAATTCACCCTTCGTGTTACAAGTGAGAAACCCCATTTATCAAATCTGTCAAATCTTTTTCGATAACAAAACAGTTGCATGGTCTCAAGAATCCTTTTTACATCTTTTTAATACATTTTTAGCATTTATTTAGACTAGCATTTATCCCCCAACCCGAAACGTCACCCATTCCTTCTCTCCCGAGATGCTGCCCGACCTGCTGAGTTACTCCAGCATTTTGTGAATAAACCTAAATGCTGATTGATCATAGTGCCTTTCTATCAGAGAAAACCATACTTCTCCAAGTCTGGTGTCACAAAAGGCGAGACTGGGTTAGATCAGTAGAGTTCCTACTCTGCGGCAGGTAAATTTCACTACGGGAATGATGGCATTCGGTCCATTAATTATTAGTCCAGCCATCTGGTTTACCAAAATAATAATTTAACCATTGTACCATCACTTTACCAAGACATAATTTCATGCAAAGACACAAAATGCTGGAGTCAGTGGGTCAGAAAGCATCTCTTGAGAAAAGGAATAGCTGACAATTCAGGTCGAGACCCTTCTTCAGAATGGATCAGTCTGAAGAAGGGTCTCGTCCTGAAACACATCTATTTCTTTTCTCCAGAGATGCTGTCTGACCCTCTAAGTTACTCCAGCTTTTTGTGTCTATCTTCAGTGTAAACCAGCATCTGCAGTTCCTCCATACACATAATTTCATGCATTTTGTATGCACCTCCCTGAAGATGCCCATACTGGGCAATATTCCAGCTGTGACTCAATAAGTCAGGCGTAGCTTCACCTCTTTTATATTCAGTAACTGACTTTATAACACCTGGCATCTAATGGGGTAAATCTTTAAGCAATTCACCAGATGTGAAACTGGTCTTTCAGACACTAGGCAATGTTTTATTTCCAGTGAAAATGAAGATAATTTCTTTTTTATAATTAGTAGCAATGCACCAGGGGAAAATCTATCTGTTTTTTTCTACCCCACACTATCTTTTAATGCATGTAAGTGTATGAGTACCTGCGATTTTGGATTTTTTTTACATAGAACATCGCAAAGTAGAGCATAGATCAAAACCTTCACTCCAAACTGTTTTTGCCATCATGATGCCAAGATGAACCAATCTCATCTGCTTGCACATGATCCATATTCATGTGATCCCTCCATTCCCTGCATATTTTCGCACATCAATTTTTTTTAAAAACTTAATATAATGTTATAATTAAAACTGGGTAGAATATGAAATTGAGTGGTGTCAACAGCATTCAATCTCCAAAAGGAATCTATTCATGTGATAGGAGAAGAATTAGGCCATTCGGCCCATTAAGTCTCCTCCACCATTCCTAACCCCATTCTCCCGCCTTCTCCCCTTACCCCTGGCATCTGGAGGCTGTGTAAGTCTAATCATAAAAATGAAAAAACAAACTCTACAAATACAAAGACATGTCAAGAAATCTTTGAAGTGCAATTTGTTAACAGAATAAAATTAAAATAATGTTCTATTTGTAGAGTTAAGTGGAATGTACACAAGCAGATTACAGTCTAATTTTTTTTCAGAGGTGTGTGGACAGGGCATCTTTGCAATGTAGAATGAAAAAACAGATGCTGGTTTACAAAAATGAAGACACAAGGTGCTGGAATAACCCAGCAGGTCAGGCAGCATCCCTGAGGAAATTGACAGGTGACGTTTCAGGTCGGGACCCTTCTTCAGATTGAAGAAGGGTCCCGACCCGAAACATCACCTATCCATATTCTTCATGGATGTTGGCTGACCTGCTGGGTTACTCCAGCATTTTGCATCTTCATATTTGCAATGTAGTGGACCGCACAAGGATTCTGTAAATATTAATGGCTGGGTGGCATTAACATAAAACAAAGACATTTCTAGCCAATACTCGAACAGATTCACTGTGTGGCTGGTGGTGGGGAATGGGGAGTGAGCCACACTAGGCCCCAGGCAGTGACCTGACACAGTTAGTCAATAGTGTTTTATTGTCCTATATCCCTAAACAGAGCAATGAAATTCTTACTTGCACTAGCACAACAGAATATGTAAACAAGGGAGAGGGAAAGGGAGAGGGAAAGGGAGGAGGGGGGGTTGAGGGGAGAGAAAAAAAAAGCAATAATCTTGCAAACTAAAAAATAATGCCCCCAAGTCAGTTAGATAGCAATAGTGATAATTGAAGAGTCAAGGAAAGCACATTCACTCTGGGTTATTCGCATTAACCAGCAAGCATCTTGTTGTTGATTTGGATGCAATATCATAATACCCCCATATCTTACGGAATGAAGATTAATGGACCAAAAACGAGGAAAAAATACATGAAAGCGGAACAACTAATTCTTGAAGTATCAAATTCATTGATGTTTCTCTCACACCAGGAGTGCATAGAAACATAGAAAATAGGTGCAGGAGTAGGCCATTCGGCCCTTCGAGCCTGCACCGCCATTCAATATGATCATGGCTGATCATTCAGCTCAGTAGCCCGTACCTGCCTTCTCTCCATACCCCCTGATCCCTTTAGCAAAAAGGGCCACATCTAACTCCCTCTTAAATATAGCCAATGAACTGGCCTCAACTACCTTCTGTGGCAGAGAATTCCACAGACTCACCACTCTCTGTGTGAAGAAATGTTTTCTCATCTCGGTCCTAAAAGACTTCCCCCTTATCCTTAAGCTGTGACCCCTGGTTCTGGACTCCCCCAACATCGGGAACAATCTTCCCGCATCTAGCCTCTCCAACCCCTTAAGAATTTTATATGTTTCTATAAGATCCCCCCTCAGTCTTCTAAATTCCAGCGAGCACAAGCCCAGTCTATCTAGTCTTTCCTCGTATGTAAGTCCCGCCATCCCAGGGATCAATCTGGTGAACTTTCTCTGTACTCCCTCTAAGGCAAGAACGTCTTTCCTCAGGTTAGGAGACCAAAACTGCACACAATACTCCAGGTGCGGTCTCACCAAGGCCCTGTACAACTGCAGCAGAACCTCCCTGCTCCTAAACTCAAATCCTCTTGCTATGAATGCCAACATACCATTCGCTTTCTTCACTGCCTGCTGCACCTGCATGCTTGCTTTCAATGACTGGTGCACCATGACACCCAGGTCACGTTGCATCTCCCCTTCTCCCAATCGGTCACCATTCAGGTAATACTCTGCTTTCCTGTTCTTGCCGCCAAAGTGGATAACCTCACATTTATCCACATTATATTGCATCTGCCATGCATTTGCCCACTCGCCTAATCTATCCAAATCACTCTGCAGCCTCCTAGCATCCTCCTCGGAGCTAACACTGCCACCCAGCTTCGTGTCATCCGCAAACTTAGAGATATTGCATTCAATTCCCTCGTCCAAATCATTAATATACACTGTAAATAACTGGGGTCCCAGCACTGAGCCTTGCGGTACCCCACTAGTCACTGCCTGCCATTCCGAAAAGGACCCGTTTATTCCTACTACACGTAGTGCAGGCTCTTATACTAGATTATACTTATAATACTTAATGTATATAATCATTGTCATTCTTATATTCAACAGATTGAATCTCAAGTCTTCAAAATAGATTTAAGCATTGCATATTTAATAAATATTAATACACTTTTTTATTTTCCACATACAAGTTAAATATATAAGTTAAATATATGTTAAAGATTAGACATTTCCATTACATGAATAAACATTAATTAAATAATTTTATTCCATTCATAAATTAAGCAGCTACTATAAGTTTTTTTTAACATTCTGTACTTAAATAAAGCATTGAATGATGAATTTAGGGGAAAAGTCTTGAGTTTGACAGATATAATAGAGCATTTTCCAGCAGGTGGAATCATGTAGGCGAAATAATAATATCTGCAAAAGAAAGTATTTACAACAAAAAAAATCAGCATATAAATCAAATGAAAATGATCAGTTTTACAAACATGTGTGTATTAGTAGGAGTGTCACAAAGACCAACAAGCCTGCTCTCCCAAAGATCATGACTGGACAAAACATGGCTTCAATTCCATTGTCCTGCCTCATCCAATAGAATCTCGGATTTCCTTATATTACACACATATACGTCAGCCATGAGTATGTTTAAGGACACAATATTCACCCTTCTCTGTGGGAGAAAACTCCAAAGATTAACAATCCTTCGAGAAGAATTTCCTCATCTCTTAATTGAGGAGAAACTATGAGCCATGACAAGACCCCATAATACTAAAAACAAGGAACTGCAGATGCTGGTTTCCAAAAAAGGACACAATCCGCTGGAGTAACTCAGAGGGTCAGGCAGCATCTCTGGAGAACATGGATAGGTGACGTTTCATAGAGTGCTGGAGTAACTAGGAGGGTCAGGCAGCATCTCTGGAGAACGTGGACCGGGGACATTTCGGGTGGGGACCACTCTTCAGCCACCATTATTCTTAATTCTCTCAATAAGAGAGACATCCTTGTTTACATTTACCCTGTCAAGCCCACTCAGTATGTACATGTTATAAAGGAATTGTCTCACAATCTTTCAAACTCAAGAGCATAGACCCAAACATGTTCAATCCTACTTTATCCCAGAAGTTAATGTTGTGAAGCTTCTCTGCATTGCTTCCAAAGTAAACCCTTCCTTGAATTGGATCAAAATTGTAGACTGTTGTTTGACATAGTCCAACTAAAGTCCTATATAGTTGCAGCTAAGCTTTTTCACTTATGTACCCCTGCAATGAAGGCCACCATCCTATTTGGCTTTCTAATGCCTGATGTAAATGCATATTAATGCTGCATTTCCAGTTTTAGGACAGAACACAGAAGCTTAAAGGACTGAAGGTGGATGTCACCTGGAGCGGATGGACTGCACCTTAGGGTAATGAAAGAGGTGGCTTTAGAGATTGTGGAGGCATTAATAGTGATATTTCAAGAATCACGAGAGTCAGGAGTGGTTCCAGACGATTAGAAAATTGCCTATATATATTACCCCACTGCACAAGAAGGGAGCAAAGCAGAATAGTGGAAACTATAGGCCGGTTAGTCTGACTTTGGTGGTTGGTAAGATTTTAGAGTCCATTATAAAAGGATGAAGTTACAGAGCCAGAAGCTCATGATAAAATAGGCCAAAGTCAGCATGGTTTTGTCAAGTCAAGTCAAGTCAATTTTATTTGTATAATAATAATAATAATACATTTTATTTATATAGCGCTTTTCATATACTCAAAGACGCTTTACAGAGATTTTGAGAACATAGGGAAATTAATAAATAGATAAATAAGTAAATAAATAAATGAACAGAGAAAGGAGACAGTAGGTGAGGTGACCTTCAGTGGTTGAAGGCAGTGCTGAACAGGTGAGACTTCAGCGATGTTTTGAATGTGGTGAGTGTGGGGGAGTCTCTAACGGTTTGGGGTAGTGAGTTCCATAGGGTGGGAGCAGCGATGGAGAAAGCCCTGTCCCCCCAGGATCTGAGTTTAGTCCGGATGTGGGGGATAGGAGATTGGCAGCGGCAGAGCGGAGGGTGCAGGTGGGAGTGTGCCTGTGGAGGAGGTCGGTCAGGTAGGATGGGGCCAGGTTATGGAGGGCTTTGTAGGTTATGAGGAGGATTTTTTACTGGATTCTCTGGGGGATGGGGAGCCAGTGGAGTTTATAAAGGACGGGGGTGATATGGTCACGGATCGAGGTGTGTGTGAGTAGACGGGCAGCGGAGTTTTGAATGTATTGAAGTTTATTGATGATTTTTGAGGGTGCGCCATAGAGGAGGCTGTTGCAGTAGTCCAGACGGGAGGTGATGAAGGCGTGGATGAGGGTTTCTGCAGCTGTGGAGGAGAGGGATGGACGGAGACGGGCAATGTTTTTGAGGTGGAAGAAGGCTGTCTTTGTGATGTGTTTGATGTGTTTGTCGAAGGAGAGGGTTTGATCAAGGATGATTCCAAGATTCCGGATGTGAGGTGAGGTGGATACTGGGAGACCATCAATGTTGAGGATGAAGTTTTGGGTGGATTTGGTGAACATTTTTGGACCAATGATGATGATTTCAGATTTGTTGCAATTGAGTTTGAGGAAGTTTGATTGAAGCCAAGATTTTATTTCAGTAATGCAGTTTGTCAGTGTAGAGTGTGTGGTGGAGGAGATTGACTTGGTGGAGATGAGGAGCTGGATATCATCGGCGAAGCAGTGGAAGTTGAGACCATGACGGCGGATTAATTGACCAAGGGGGAACAGGTAGAGGATGAAGAGGAGGGGGCCAAGGACTGAGCCTTGGGGGACACCTTGGGGGAGGGGAGCGGTGGGGGATTTACAGTTGTTAATGGAGATGAACTGGTGTCTGTCAGAGAGGTAAGATTTAAACCAGGATAGGGCTGTGCCGGTGATGTTAAGGGAGGTTTCAAGTCGGGTGAGGAGAATGGAGTGATTTATGGTGTCAAAGGCGGCGCTGAGGTCAAGTAGGATGAGGATGTTGAGGTTGTCAGCGTCGGAGGAGAGGAGAATGTCGTTTGTGATTTTGAGGAGCGCAGTTTCAGTACAGTGGTTTGAGCGGAATCCAGATTGGAAAGTTTCATACAGGTTATTGGTAGAGAGGTGGTATTTTAGTTGGGAAGCTACAGCACGTTCCAAAACTTTGGACAGAAAGGGTAGGTTGGAGATTGGTCTGAAGTTGTTTGGGGTGTCAGGGTTTAGACCAGGTTTTTTCAGAATGGGGGTGACAGCAGCGATTTTGAGGGATGGCGGGACGATGCCAGTGGACAGGGAGGAGTTTATTGTTGCAGTGATAAGTGGAGAGAGAGTAGGAAGGCAGGCCTTGACAAAGCTGGAGGGGATGGGGTCCAGGGAGCAGGTGGCAGTTTTTATTCCTGTGAAAAGGTCAGAGAGGTCGGTGGTGGAGATTGGGGAGAACTGAGGCAGGGGCTGACAGGATAGCACATTTAAAAACGACCCACGTTGACCAAAGTGCTGGAAGGGGAGATCATGCCTGACGAATCTGCTGGAATTCATTGAAAAAGTAAATAGTAGGACAGAGTAAGTAGAGTCAGTAGATGTTGCATATCTAGATTTTCAGAAAGCCTTTGACAAGGTGCTGCAATTCCTTGCATGATATCAAAGGGCAGATACGAGCATGGATAGCAGGGCTGGATGGCAGAAGGCAAAGAGTGGCATTAAAGGGGGCTTTTTCTGGTTGGCTGCCAGTGACTAGCGGAGTTCCGCAGGGATTGGTGCTGCGGCTGCTACTCTTCACGTTGTATATTAATGATTTAGATGAGGGTATTGAAGGCTTTGTGGCCAAGTTTGTGGATGATACGAAAATTGGTGGAGGGGCAGGTAGTGCAGAAAAGCAGGAACTTGGACTGGTTGGGAGAGTATGCAGAGAAGTGGCAGATGGAATATAGTGTAGCAGAGTGTGGAGTCATGCATTTTAGTAGTATGAATAAAGGCATAGACTTTTCTAAATGGGGAGAGAATCCAGAAATCAGAGGTGCAAAGGGAGTTGGGAGTACTGGTGCAGGATTTCCAAAAAGTTAATCTGCAATTTGAATTGGTAGTAAAGAAGGCATATGCAATGCTAGCATTTATTTCAAGAAGGCTAGAATACAAAACCCGGGATGTAATGCTGAGGATTGTTACAAGGCGCTGGTCAGGCCGCATTTGGAGTATTGTGAGCAATTTTGGGCACCATATCTGGGGAAGGATGTGCTGGCCCTGGAGAGGGTCCAGAGGAGGTTTACAAGAATGATCCCGGGAATGAGTGGGTTAACTTATGATGAGCATTTGATGGCACTGGGCCTGTACTCGCTGGCGTTTAGATTGAGAGGGGGGGGGGGGGGGGGGCGCATTGAAACATACCGAATAGTGAAAGGCTTGGATAGAGTGGATGTGGAGAGGATGTTTCCACTAGTGGGAGGGTCTGGGACTAGAGGTCATAGCCTTAGAATTAAAGGACGATCCTTTAGGAAGGAGATAAATAATTACTTTAGTCAGAAAATGGTGAATCTGTGGAATTCTTTGCCACAGAAGGCTGTGGAGGCCATATCAATGGATATTTTTAAAGTAGAGATAGATTGATTCTTGATTAGTACGGGTGTCAGGGGTTATGGGGAGAAGGCAGGAGAATGGGGTTAGGAGGGAGAGATAGATCAGCCATGAAATCTTACCAACCACCGAATGAGGTAGTATGAATGTAGTGGATTTATACTAAAATAAATCCTGTGTTTCCATTTTCCTTAGTTATTTATGCACAAATTAAAAGTCCCTCCTCCTAAAGCTGTGTGCTGGTAAACAACTTAATTAAATATAGAAATTGCAAGCTGAGGTATATCAGTTTTATTTAAAAAAATGTCATGTTTATCTTCAGACCAAAGTTCTGATGTCCTATCTATAGTATAACATAAGCATTAAGTTAGCTTGTTTCTTTTGCAGAAAGCGTTGACTCATTGTATATTTATTCAGATAGTATTTTAAATTCTGATTTCCTGAATTTGGACTTTTTGTTTCTCCTTATGAATCCTTTTCACATTCTGTAAGAGAACTAATTGAAAAAAAACCAGATACAGAGATAATTTCTGTTCAATGAACATGGTGTTCTTTCAGTGGATATCAAACAAACATAAAAGAAGCAAAAGGAAGATACACCTCAAGATCAAAGCACAGGTACTGTATCCAAACATCGAACCATATCACAACAAAATATCTTTGTATTGGAAATGTAAAAACAAAACTCAATGTTCAGTCAAATTTCATATGAGAAAGTATCTGTTGAGAAAATTCAGCAGGTCGGGCAGCATCCTTGGAGAACACGGATAGGTGACATTTCGGGTTGAGCCTGACAAAGGGTCTCAATAGACAATAGGTGCAGGAGTAGGCCATTCAGCCCTTCGAGCCAGCACCGCCATTCAATGCGATCATGGCTGATCACTCTCAATCAGTACCCCGTTCCTGCCTTCTCCCCATACCCCCTCACTCCGCTATCCTTAAGAGCTCTATCCAGCTCTCTCTTGAAAGCATCCAACGAACTGGCCTCCACTGCCTTCAGAGGCAGAGAATTCCACACCTTCACCACTCTCTGACTGAAAAAGTTCTTCCTCATCTCCGTTCTAAATGGCCTACCCCTTATTCTTAAACTGTGGCCCCTTGTTCTGGACTCCCCCAACATTTGGAACATGTTTCCTGCCTCTGACGTGTCCAATCCCTTAATAATCTTATACGTTTCGATAAGATCCCCCCTCATCCATCTAAATTCCAGTGTATACAAGCCTAATTGCAGGGATGTTACCTGATCCGTTAACTTACTCCAGCACTTTACTCACGGTGCTTACTCATACAACTGCAGGAGATGGAAAGAAATCCTTTCAGCCCCTTCCTTCCCACTGTTCCATGCCCTTTAACAGTTTATTGGTATAGCAGCTAGTTACTTAGACATTTCATTCTGGTATATTCCCAGTCCTCATTATGTGCCAAACGACAAACTGGCTAGGTTGGTGCTGGGTCCCATCTTGAATTCCTTCTCAATTATATATATATACAATGTACACATATGTTGAGGACCCAATCATTGTGCAAGTCCTGTGATCAGTTTCCAAACCACTTATACCAAGTGGCTTCCTGCTGTGTGCTAATCTAATTACAGTATGGTTTTGTTTGCACAGCTGTACCTTGAAATTGCAAAACCTGTCACTACTTGTAAGTTTAAATAGAAGCAGTTTGTCAACTAATACTTCCTTTTTGGTGTTTAATTATTCTAATGCGTTAACTAAAGTTTGTTAATGGTTTTAGAGTATTATCGGGCATATTTATGTCCACTTGGGGGATTTAGTAGAACATAGAAGAGTAAGCACAGGAACAATCCCTTTGCCACAATGTCTGTGTTGAGCATGTTGCCAAGTTAAACTAATCTCCTCTGCCAGAACGTGATTCATATCCCTCCATTCCCTGCATATCCATGTGCCTAACTAAAAGCTTAAAATGTATCCCCCTCCATCACCCCTGGCAGCATGTTCCAGGCACCCTCCATCTTCTGTGTAAAAAAACGGCCCGCACATTTAAATTTTGTCCCTCTCATCTAAAAACCACGCCCTCTAGTGTTTGACATTTCCCCTTGGGGAAAAAAGTTCTGACCATCTCCCCGATCCATGCCTCTCATAATTTTACATACTTCTTTCAGATCTCGCCTCAGCTTCTGATGTTCTAGAGAAAACAATACAAGTTTGTCCAACCTCTCTTTATAATTAACACCCTGTAATCCAGGCCGCATTCTGCTAAACCTCTTCTGCACCCCTTCCAAAGCTTCCTTATCCTTCTTCAAATTGCACGACTAGAACTACTCACATGACTCCAAATACAGTCTACCCAACGTCCTATAAAGCTGCGACATGACCTTGACTCCGGTACTCAATGTCCCGATCATTGAAGGCATCTATGTGTCTTGGCGCTTTCACGGTGTTTTGGACTTTGAGCCCAATATCCCACTGTACAACAATGACAGATATTTGTATTGAATATTGGAACTGTGGGTTTATTAATTACAAAGCTTTAGTAGTAACCATGATTTTTGTTATCTGCAGTAAATCCATGCCCCCTAGTCCTGTTGTTAACAAACACTTAATGTACTGAAGAAGGATCTCGACCCGAAATGTCACCCATCCCTTCTCTTCAGAGATGCTGCCTGCCCCGTTGAATTACTCCAGCGTTTTGTGCCTATCCTAATGTACTGTATTCACTGGTCTCTATATTGAGACAACCAAATGCAGATTGGATGACTACTTTGCTGAACGTCCATGGCTGATGTTTTTGCACAAAAGGACACAAAGTGCTGGAGTAACACAACAGGTCAGGCAGCATCTCTGGAGAACATGGATAGGTGATGTTTCGGGTTATGACCCTTCTTCAGACTGGCCAGTTCTCCAGAGATGCGGCCTGCCCTGCCGAGTTACACCAGCACTTTGTGCCCTTTTGTGTATTAACCAGTATCTGGAGTTACTTGTTTCTACATGTTTCTTAAAAATAAGAAAATGTACATGGTGCCCAAGTAATCAGCTTTAATCTTCATGGATCCACTCATACAGGTTTGGAGGGTAAAATAGATATAATGAAACATTAAATTTAGGTTGATTTACCTAGAGGTGCATTTTCAAATGTTGTGCAAGGTTTCGGTTGTTCATACTGCCATACTTTAGCTGGTCGATAACACACAGGAGCTAGGATAATGCTACAAACTGGCACTTCATCTTGATTCTAGCAAGAGAAAAATTTAAAAAAGGAAATGAATTATTTTAGTCAACTTCAGAATCTAGTTTCATTGGTGCTTTACACCAAATGACTGTGTCAAGATTCTGTCATGTTACATACACATTTTATTAACATTGTGCAAATTTTGAAAGTTGCATTATCTTTCAACATCCTAGTTAAAGCAAAGAAATTGTTTTGTTTTTATGCTTTATTACATCATCCTTCCTTTCACTAAATCAGACATGAGGATGTTCTGTGCAGGAAGAAGGGTCTCGACCCGAAATGTCACCCATTCCTTCGCTCCAGAAATGCTGCCTGTGCCGCTGAGTTACTCCAGCTTTTTGTGTCTATCTTATGAGGATGTTCTCTCTAGCTCAGATAGACACAAAATTCTGGAGTAACTCATGAGATGTTGCCTGACCCAGAGCATTTTGTGTCTATCTTTGGTGTAAACAGCATCTGCAGCTTCTTTTTATTAAATTTTCTCCCTAGCTCATTCAGCTTCAATTTAAGAATACAAGTTAACAATGAAGTTTAGTTTAGAGATAAACCGAATCCACGCCGACCAGCGATCCCCGTTACACCAGAACACACTACACACTAGGGACAATTTACAATAAGGGTTATGATTGTTTAGTTTATTATTTTTAGTTTAGATATACAGCGCCAAAAACAGGCCCTTCAACCCACCGAGTCCGTGCCGACCAGCGATCACCACGTACACTAACTATCCTACACACAAAGGACAATTTACAATTTTTACCAAAGCCAATTAACCTACAAACCTATACATCTTTGGAGCGTGGGAGGAAACCGGAATACCTGGGGAGTTAGAGAGATAGAAATAGATCTCGAAAGAGTAGAGTTCAAGATAGACCATGCGAAGATGAGAGCAGGCTGGAAATTGTAAAAGGAATTAACTTTTCAAATTCTGCCACAGGTGCAGGAACTAGCACAAAAACAGTTGTTGTTATACCAGAAAAAAAAATGTTGAGGGTGGGGATCCTCAAGTTAGACTGAAACAAAGACTGTTCCATATATTCCAAAAAACAAAGGTATAGCTTGGGCCCAGATTTCCTGTGGCTACATCTCTGATCTGAAGAAACTGGATGGTATTGAAGGAGATGGTCAATGTAAGAACAATTTTAATCAATTTAGTTTGAGTTTTTTTTTGTTTTAGAGACACAGCGTGGAAACAGGCCCTTTGGCCAACCGAGTCCACACCGACCAGCAATCCCAGCACATTAACACTATCCTACACACACTAGGGACAATTTACACTTACACCAAGCCAATTAACCTACAAACCTGTGGGTTGTGGGAGGAATGTGGGAGGAAACCAAAGATCTCAGAGAAAACCCGCGTGGTCACGGGGAGAATGTACAAACTCCGTAAAGACAGCACCCATAGTCGGGATCTGGCGCTGTAAGCGCTATAAGGCAGCAACTATACCGCTGCGCCACCGTGCCACACTTCCATAACAATTGTATCAGAGCATCGTTGGGCCTCTGTTCAAAGATGAAGCAAAGGATCCTCAGACATCCTGTTGTAACGATCGGTTCCCTGGACGGATGATTTAACATGAGATTAATGGACTTGGTCAACTGCATTAAACTTTACTTGAAATGAGCAATTAATTTCCATCTGTGAACTTATTATAAAAGAACTATTCATTGTGGTTTGAAGAGAATATTTTAGATTACCACAGCGTCAAATCTTATTCCATAGCCTGATGAATTTCTAATGCTTCCATTAAAAAGGCAATACCTTCCTTTTGTTTCATACTAAATAATGGAAATATTAAGTATTCTATGAAGAATGATTGCAAATTGTTATCTGAACTAAACTCAAAGAACAGGAATTGTTGGAAGTTTTGCTACAATGCGGTACAGATTATGCATCAGATTATTGACAACATTTAACATTTTTGTTAATGGGGCACAACAAACCTAAAATTGATCACTTAAAAATCTGTCCAGGCTCTCTCTTTTCCTTTGTTTTATCATTCCGCTAGTGTAGAGAAAACACTTTGGCTGCAAAAATGCTTTTCCCCCCAGTTGCTTTCAAATAGATTATTCATGCAAAGAGAATCTCTGATGGAAATGTTTTTTTTTTAAACCAAAGACAATTAAAATTGTACTTTCAAGAAACTGCAATCATATTTGCCTTACATTAATCATGCCAAACATTTGTAAGATGATTCCATAACAAAGTCAATGGAAACAATAGTAAAATACTGAAAATGCTGAAGACCTGAAATAAAAAGAAAATGTTAGCAATCAAGAGTTGTATGCAATGAATAGCAGCCTGACTTGCATGTTCCTGTTATCCTGGGCGGCATAGTGGTGCAACAGTAGTGTTGCTGCCTTACAGTGCCCGAGACCTGGGTTCGAACCTGACTACAGGTGCTGACTGTACAGAGTTTGTACATTCTCCCTATGACCACGTGGGTTTTCTCCGGATGCTCTAGTTTCCTCCCACATTCCAAAGACGTACAGGTTTGTAGGTTCATTGGCTTCGGTAAAAGATTATAAATTGTCCTTAGTGTGTAGGACAGTGCTAGTGTACTGGGTGATCGCTGGTCTGTAAGGACTCGGTGGGCCGAAGGGCCTTTTTCCACGCTGTATCTCTAAACTATCTATATGGTCCACAGCAGCGTGGAGAACCAGTGAGATAGCATCTGCTTTAATCTGTTGTGGTGATAAGCAAATTGAAGCAGATCCCACAAACTTAGAAAATTCACAAGTTAAACAATGGATCCGATTTTACTGGCCTTATTTTGGAAACTTTCAGCTAAGATATCGATACTTTCTTATGAAAAACGTAATATTTGCTAGCCTGGAACTGGAGGTGGCTATGAATGATCAAACTGTCAGGTTTTGTGGTTGGCATTACTAAGACTAATAACAATTTCTGGACATTCACAGTTAAAGGTAGAAGTTTGCACTGATCCACCCAAAGTACTGCTGGCTCTTCACGTACATAATCAATACAGTTCATGACATGGCTTTATGGATTATTTTGGGGAATTTAAAAAAAAATCAGCTTGTGACTTTCTAAGTTTAAATGTGCTTGTCTGAGTGTGGCACAATCGCTATAATTTGTTGACCTGATAATCAATTTGTCTACATCATGAAATGACCAAGTTTTCTAACTTTAAATTGACAGCTGAAAATTCATTATCTAATTTAAATCTCTACATTAATGCACAATGGGAGCACCTTCAACAGGTTTCAAGCGTCCATTCATAAAATACCACTATTTTCTACAATTAAGTTGGGCGATATCATTCTGGCTGTAGCTATACATACCACAGTCTGCATCTACGATGCAGAAGTGGAACTGGTCAAGAACTTCAAATCGCTAGGTGTAAATATTACGAACAATTCGACATGGTTCAACCACATCGACAATACAGCCAAGAAAGTACACTACACATTTACTTCCTCAAAAATCCAAGGAATGTGGCATGTCCCCAATGACTTGCACCAATTTCTACAGATGCATCATAGAGTGAGTATCCTATCTGGATGCATCACAGCTTGTTATTACAATTATTCTGTCCAAGACCGCGAGAAGCAGCAAAGATTTTATGGGCAACTATTTGCATACCTTGGCAAGGTATGCAAGCAAGGGATTTCACTGCGTGACATGTCACATGTGACAATAATGTATTCTATTCTAGACTTGTGGGCGCATCATAGTCCCTCACGCAAACCAGACTCCTCCACCGTTGACTCCATCTATACTTCACGCCACTTTGGGATGGCAACCAACATTATCAGGGACTGCTCACACCCAGTCATTGACTTCTTCCTTCTCCCGTCAGGCACAAGATACAAAAGCTTGAAAGCACGTACCACGACATTTAAGATCAGTATTTCCTGCTTTTTTCTCACTCTTGTATAGACCTCTCATATGCTAATGTAAGAAAATAACTGCAGATGCTGGTACAAATCGAAGGTATTTATTCACAAAATTCTGGAGTAACTCAGCAGGTCAGGCAGCATCTCAGGAGAGAAGGAATGGGCGACGTTTCGGGTCAAGACCCTTCTTCAGACTGAAGAAGGGTCTCGACCCGAAACGTCGCCTATTCCTTCTCTCCTGAGATGCTGCCTGACCTGCTGAGTTACTCCAGCATTTTGTCTCATATGCTAATGATACATTCCCAATCTTCCAGACTACCTTGTTGGGGCCCATGCACCTTTTTTAATCGGCACTTTCTCTGCAGCTGTAACACTATATTCAGTACTCTGTTTATGCACTCATGTGTGATATGATCTGCCTGGATAGCAGGTAAAACAAAGTTTTTCATTGTATCCTGGTATACGAGATGAAACACCCACATTTGGTTGATCCCATGATGTGGGACTTCCGGACTTGCGTAGATCAGCTTGAAATCCAAAAAGCCAATTTACCTGTTATCCATTCCATCACTAAACTCCACAGTGTAAACATCAATGTGTAGTTGAGACTTCCTAGGATTTCTAAGCATCACAATGGCATTCAATCAGGAGGAATAATCTTCAGACATAACTAACGTAGGATTGGAGAATCTATTAATTTCAGGGAGGATTCTTTGCCTCAGAAACAGAAAAGCCTATTCCATTAATTGTATTTCAATGCAACGTTTATATTGAAGATACAAGGAACTGCTGATGCTGGTTTACTAAAAAAGACAAAGTACTGGAGTGACTGAAGGAGGGCCCCGACCCGAAACGTCATTTTATTCATGCTCTCTGGAGATTTTGCCTGACCTGTTGAGTTACTCCAGCACTTTGTCTCTTTTCTCAACTATCTGTGTTTAATTATCAATAAATTTTAAATCTACAGCAAAAAAATCATTGTTAATAAGATTTTCAGAAAGTGGCAGGTCAGCTGAATCTTCAGGATAAGGAGGATCATGAGATTGGCCCTTCAATCTTGAGATGGTATGGGGAGCAGGAGCTTCTGACAGCAGGCCAAATCGAACAAACCTTGCCCCCATTATCATGGGCATTATTACAAGCATAATTAATCTGAAAGCAAAATGTTATTCGTAATCGGGATGAGTTTACAATAATGAATTTGCGTTATCACCAGGACCACAACTTTCCACTTGTGTAATATTGTGTAATATTGTGTAAGATCGGTGTTGGGTCCCTTACTGTTTGTAATCTACATAAATGATCTGGATGTCAACGTACAGGGCATGATCAGCAAGTTTGCAGATGACACAAAGGTAGGGGGGGTGGTGAATAGCAAGGAAGGGATCTGCAAGCTGCAGGAAGATATAGATGAGATGGTCAGATGGACGGAGCAGTGGCAGATGGAATTTAATCCTGAAAAGTGCGAGGTGATGCACTTTGGCAGAAATAACTTGGAGAGGGAGTACACCATGAATGGAAGGACCCTAGGGAAGACAGGGGTACAGAGGGACCTTGGAGTACAGGTACACAAGTCCTTGAAGGCAGCAGGACAGGGTGGTCAAAAAGGCATATGGGTTACTGGCCTTCATTAGCCGGGGCATCGAATATAAAAGTAGGGGGGTAATGATGGAATTGTACAGAACACTGGTGAGGCCACAGCTGGAGTATTGTGTACAGTTCTGGTCACCACATTATAGAAAGGATGTGATAGCTTTGGAGAGGGTGCAGAGGAGATTCACCAGGATGCTGCCAGGGATGAAGGGCCTCGGCTATGAGGAGAGACTGAGCAGAGTGGGGTTGTTTTCCCTGGAGCAGAGAAGGCTGAGAGGGGACATGATCGAGGTGTACAAGATCATGAGGGGCATAGATAAGGTAGATGGCGGGGAACTTCTTCCACTGGTGGAAGGTTCAACAACGAGGGGACATAGATACAGGGTAAGGGGAGGGAGGTTTCGGGGGGATGTGAGAAAGAACTTTTTCACCCAGAGGGTGGTTGGAGTCTGGAACTCACTGCCTGGGGTGGTGGTGGAGGCGGGAACACTCACAACGTTTAAGAGGCATTTGGATGGGCACTTGAAATGCTACAACATTCAGGGCTACGGTCCAAATGCGGGAAAATGGGATTAAAATTAGACTGTGTTTGGTAACGGGCGGCGCGGACACGATGGGCCGAAGGGCCTCTTTCTGTGCTGCAGGACTCTATGACTATGACTCAACACTGACCCCGTCTCAACAGCTCTCGTTGTTATTTCCAGACGAGCAACACTAGCATGTTGATGCCTGGCCTCTCATCTTCCACCATTCTAACGACCACCCATGTTGGCTTCTTAAGCAATGTTAATCTTAAAATTCTCACTCTATTTTTCACCTTTTTCCATCTCAACAAAGCCCAACCTTTCTTAATCTCTGTAATCTCCTCCAGATATATACCCCAGCCATCTCTTTCAAATGTCCAATTTTCATGATTTAATTGATTTAGGGATTTCCTCCTCAAAATTTCTAACTACTTCTCTTGCCATCTCCAAGACACAACTTAGTGTTCTCATATCCTAAAGTATATTGATGCCTAAATTAGCTCTGGGAAGATAGACACAAAAAGCTGGAGGCAGCATCTCTGGAGAGAAGGAACGGGTGACATTTCGGGTCGAGACCTGAAGAAGGGCAGGTAATTATTAAGAATCAAAAATCAGATAAAACTGCAACACGCTGCTGATTTATTCTAAGGGTGCTGGAGAAGTGGTGGATGATTTTGGCCACAGCTTCTTCACTCAGGAGGCAGTGAGTCTGTTGATTCATTGCCGCAGACGGCTGTGGAGACCAAGTCAATTGATATTTTTAAGGAGATTGACAGATTTTTGATTAGTAAGGGTGTCAGCGATTATGGGGCAAAGGCAGGAAAATGGGGTTGAGAGGGAAAGATAGATCAGCCATGATTGAATGGAGGAGTAGACTTGATGGGCCAAATAGTAATATTCTGCTCCTTGAACTTATGAATTTAATTATATTGACAGAATACAAAATGAATGTGTATTTAGCAATTTAATGTCACAAAACAAACCAGTGTGCTTTGAAGGTATAGTTAGCAAAATATGATGGACCACAGAGGAACCTGGCTAGCAAACTTGGTTTCTGGCAATTAATCTAATAAGGCAAAGTGGGTTGGGGAGCAGAAAGATATAAATAATTCTGAAGTTTAGGGCCTAAGCAAGTGAAAGCACACCCATCAGTACAGGAATACTTGTATTCAGGATGTTCAAGACATGGAATGCAAAGAACACAGGTAACTCAAGTTTGTATTTACTTGCAGATTTAGGGAAGAGTGGGATTTAAAAACCAGAAAAAGCATATTAAAATTATGCCACTGCTTAACTAGATGCCAATACAGGAGTGATAGGTGAAAGATTACCCTTTCAATACTATATCCTTCCAAATCTGTGTCTATTACCCAGCTTCAATTTCCTTTATTGTTTCTTTCCCTTCTATAGAGTCATATAACTTGGAAATAGGCCCTTCAACCTTACTCATCCATGTCTATCTGAGCTATGCCCATTTGCCTACATTTGGCCCATAGGCCTCTGAATCTTTCCGACCCATGTACCTCTCCAACAGCCTTTGTAATTGTGCCCACCTCAACAACTTCATCTGGCAGCTCATTCCGTACACCCGTCACCCTCTGTGTGGGGAAAATATGTGTGCCCACATTAAAAATATATACTGCTTTTCTGTTTCTCCTACCACAATGATTATATTCTATTACACTGTGAATGTTGCCTTGAAACCTTTTGGTGTTTCCTTGTAATTCAAAATCCCATCCTATTTCGAAGTGTCAACAAACGTCAAAACATTATAGTTTCTTCATCTAAATATATATAAATACTATTTATGTATATTTATACTCATACTTTATTAGCCAAATATGTTTTGCAACATATGAGGAATTTGATTTGCCATACAGTCATACCAATAAAAAGCAACAAAACACACAAAATACATTTTAACATAAACATCCTCCATTTTCTACACTGTGATGGAAGGAGAAAACAAAAGTTCAATCTTCTTCCCGACTTCGTATTTTGTATTCTTTGTATCCCTTCTTTATATTTACACTTACCACCTGATTTATTTCCAGTTTTTCTTGCTTTCTTATTTTAAACCTGTGGCAACACTTTGCAGCCGATTCTGTGCACTTAAATTTTGTACATTATTTTTATGGGGCCTTCTGAAAATCTAAATCCAGCACATGTACCAGTTCTCCCATATCTGTCCTACCATTTAGATCCTCTAAAAATTCCAGTACTTCTGTCAAATACAATTTTCCTTTCCAAAATCTGCGACCTGTAGTCTGAAACTTTGTAATAGCCTTTATCATTTCCTTCACTGCTTACGTTTGGCTATTATACACCCAGCCATCATTTCACATCTGAAATCTCACCTGACCTGTAAACACTAAGTCACAAATTGACATGCAGCCAAGCACACCGAAAGATTTAAAGTACTATTTTCTGAACAAAAACACTGATTTAAATAAGCTTGTCTAGCATCTGAAAATCCAGCATGGTGACATGGAGGATTAATCATGCAGCAGGGAATTGTGATCCCAAATACATTTTGCTTTTCTGTACATATTTCATAATTGCTTATTTACAATTTAGTCTGCTCTACAGAGTCTTTGAGTATGCAAAAGAATGAGGGATCCTTTGTTCATTATTGTTTTGTTTTTTAATGACAGCAAGATTTCGAAGTATACAAGATATATCCATTATGTTTTCGTTATATAATGTAATGTGTTGTCAGTACAAATGCAAACGAATGAGGGATCCTTTTCTCATTCTTTTTGCTTCTTTAAATGACACCAAGATTTCAAATAAAATAAAATATATTCATTGTACGTCTTTTTGTGATATAATGTGTTCCAGTATATATGACAGTTAAACACTCTCTCCATCTTGACTATTAGAGCCATAGAGTCAGAGTCCTACAGCGTGGAAACAGGCCCTTCGGTCCAACTTGCCCACACAGGCCAACATGTCCCATTTACACTAGTCCCACCTGCCTGCGTTTGGCCCATATCCCTCTAAACCTATCCATGTACCTGTCTAAATGTTTCTTAAAAGTTGTGATAGTACCTGCTTCAACTACCTCCTCCGGCAGCCCATTCCATACACCTATCACCCTTTGTGTAAAAAAGTTACCCCTCAGGTTCCTATTAAATCTTTCCCCCCTCACCTTAAACCTATGACCTCTGGTTTTGATTCCCCTACTCTGGGCAAGAGACTGTGCATTTATCCGTCTATTCCTCTCATGATTTTGTACACCTCTATGATCACTCCTCATCTTCCTGCGCTCCAAGGAATAGAGTCCCAGCTTGCTCAACCCAATTCTTCAGAATGTGTACATTAATCGTGGGGCAACCTCAAGATTGAACTGACCTTTGGAATACCTGTGGATGATTTAGTTTACATTTACCAATGAGCAGGAAGTGGCCACATGATGATAAGGTTCTTTTCTTAATTCCAGTTTACGTCCAGTATTCCAGTTTCCTCCCACATTCCAAAGACATGCAGGTTTGTAGATCAACTGCACCTCTTTTGTAAAGAGAAACAATGAAAATGTGGTATAACATAGAACTGGTGTAATGGGTGATCAATGGTCATCGTGCACTAGGTGGGCCATGCTGTATCTCTAAATTCCTCTCCAACTTTCATTTTGGAGTGAAATCGACTCAACATTTCAGCAACGTGCAAAATCTACCAACACCTTTTTTTCCTCCATGGCAATAAATGAAATGTCATCTCAATGTGATTCAAGTGTCATTGTTTGATGCCAACATCTCCCTCAATCTTACTTCTTCCAATCATCATGAATACTGAACAGCTATCTCTCTTTGACCCAATATTTCCAATAACATCTTTCAATTTTGTAGAAAATGCAAGATCTCTTGCTATCTAAAGACTGTCTTGGTAATCCTATGGAACATCCTCTTTCTAGCATTGTCATTAGTCCTGTGGCATCTACTTTTTAAATATAATACAGTCTACCCTCATTATTATGGACCTCGTTATGACAGATTTCAGTTATAGTGGACAGAGTGGCCCCACAGTAAATGGACACCACTGTCTCTTTAAGAATACAGTCTGCTAGTTACACTGCTGGAGGTCATAGAAATTGACAAGCAATTGCTTCGATCGACACTTGTGCAATGATACAATGCAACTCAACAATGCAACAAATAGCCTGCTAGTTTTAGCTTGCAGTTACAAAAATACATCTTTAGCTGCAACAAGAGCTTTGTATTTCAAGTCAAGTCAAGTTTATTTGTCACATACACATAAATGTGCAGTGAAATGAAAGATTACCCACAGTCCAACAACAAGAGCAATAAAAATAAGCAATAACACACACAATCAACAACAAAAAAACACCCATCACAGTGAGTCTCCTCCAGTCACCTCCTCACTGTGATGGAAGGCCAGAATGTATTTTCTCTTCCCCTGCCGTCTTCTCCCGAGGTCATACTGTTGAAGTCGCCACGTTCCAGGCCGCGCCGAACGGTGAAAGGTCCGCAGCGGGCCGACCCAAGCCCCGCGATCTGGGGCGGGCGAAGACGCTGCCGCTGCCCGTGGCTACCGACATTGAAGCCCCCGCCGGGCAGAGAAAACCCCGCGGCCTATTACAGGCCGCGCCGGACGGTGAAAAGTCCGACAACATGTTGTTTCACGAAGAGACCCCTAGGTGGTTGGAGCAAATCCTTTACTCAGTTATAGCAGACAAACGCCAATAACAGACTCCATTCCCACTTCTCCTCCATCACGTGGTCCATTAAAGCAAGGGTTATGTGTACTACCATTTCACTCTTTCCCAGTAGTAACAAATCAATCAAGAGCAGAAAATGCAACCAGTTCCTAGTTTTAACCCGCGTGTGTCCTGCTTTAGAAGAAATATAACTTTTACTTTGAAAATGGAGAAGCATCAAAATATTGTCATAAAAGTTACCCTGAACCACCTTTTATAATAGATATAATCATAATCATCATAATCATACTTTATTAGTCAAGTATGTTTTGCAACATACGAGGAATTTGATCTGCCATACAGTCATACCAATAAAAAGCAACAAAACACACAAAATACATTTTAACATAAACATCCACCACAGTGACTCCTCCACATTCCTCACTGATGGAAGGCGAAAAAAAAGTTCAATCGCTCCCTTCTTTGTTCTCTCGCGGTTGGGGGCCTGGTGCCTTCCGTTGACGGGACGATCTTGGCTCCCGTAGCCGGCGGTTGGGCCCTCCGTGTCGGGGCGATCAAGCTCCCACATCGGGGGATCTCAGCTCCCTGCACCGGGCAATCGGACAGGGCTAGTCGAACCTTCTGCGACTTTGGAGCTTTCCGACATCAGTCTCTACCCGAGACTGCGAGCTCCCTGATGGTGAAATCCGCAGGCCGCAGTTGGAGCATCGATCCCAGGCTCCAATGGCAAGTCCACGGCCCCACGGTGGGGCTCAAAGTCAGTCTCGAGCAAGGCCGCCAGCTCCATGATGTTAGGCCGCAGAGCGACCGGAGATACGATCCGGAAAACAATCGCATCTCCAGCAAGGTTTGAGAAAAAAGTATCCCCCGAACCCCCCCCCCCACACATAAAACAAACCAGAGAACATTTTGCTCTGGTATTTTATTTCATTCACATGTTTAAACTATAATGTTTTATTCTTAATGTTTTAATGTTTTATGCTTTATTCTTAATTGTTTACTGTGTGTTCGTGTTGTTGCTTGTGAGCGGAGCACCAAGGCACATTCCTTGTATGTGTACATACTTGGCCGATAAACTTATTCAATTCAATATTAACACAAACTTTGTAAACACACTAAAAATACCAACAAAAACGAAAAGACAGACAGACCGTTGACGAGGCTGCCATCGCTGACCCATGAATGTATTTTTCCTTACAAAATTATTATTGGCAATTTAAGTCTTTAGTGATTGTACAAGATACAAAACACTGTAACTTACTATGTTTTTCTGCTTTGATGGAATGGAAATTGCACGAGTCCCTTTCTGTTCACTGCCTGGTTGCAATTTGGATATGGTTTTACCTTATTTAAAAAAGAAAACTGAAGGTAGCATAAAATTCAATCAATGTGTCACAGTCTTATTATAATCAAACGTATTTTATATATTGTTTCATTGTGCAAGGATTACAAATTACAAAGGATTATAAATAAAAAATCTGAAGAAGGGTCTCGACCTGAAACGTCACCCATTCCTTCTCTCCAGAGATGCTGGCTGTCCCACTGAGTTACTCCAGCATTTTGTGTCAACCTTACAAAGTGGAAAGCACTCTGTAATTTGTGTGAACCTTAATAAAAGTGGAAGAAACAGATAAATCCAATAGCTGAATTGTGATAGGGAAGAAATGAAAAATAGGTTATCATTGTTTATTTATTTTTTTTTAGTTCAGATATACAGCGTGGAAACAGGGCCAAGTCCGTGCCGACCAGCGATCACCCCGTACACTAACACTATCCTTCACACTAGGGACAACTTACAATTTTATCAATGAACTAATTTAGCCCATTAGCCTACAAACCTGCATGTATTTAGAGTGTGGGTGAAAACCGGAGCACCCGGAAGAAACCCACGCAGGTCACAGGGAGAACATACAAACTCCATACTGACAGCACCCGTAGTGCAGATCAAACCCGGGTCTCTGGCACGATAAGACAGCAACCCTACACCGCTACGCCACCATGCTGCCCTGGATAATAGTTTCTTGGCCATCTCATTTAGAATTTAAAAATGTGAATGGGGTTTATAAGCAGTAGATGGCAACTCAGATCAGTGGCAGCAGTGCCCAATTAATAACATAAAAGTGAATGTCATATGTGAATATGAATTTGCAGAATTAAATATTGACAACCTGAAAAATTATTTTTGAGAGTTCAATAGCTAATTTATAATACTAAACTCTGCAATGGTTTTAATGATTTAAAGTGCATGTTGCACATACTGAGAAATTATAATAATCATAAAATCATAAAACATAGGAGGAAATTTGACCATTCGGCCCATCAAGTCTGCTCCACCATTCAATCATGGCTGATCGATCTTTCCCTCCCAGCCCCATTCTCCTGCCTTCTCCACACAACCATTGACACCAATGTATAACCCAAACCAAGAAAATAGCCTGTGCTTATAGATAGAAATTCTGAGTTTTCAGAGGACCAATGCAACAGCTTGATTTAAAAGCAAACACATGGAATAGCCTAGCTAATTCAGATTAACAGAGACTTGGAAATTGTTCAAGTGTGTACGATAGTGCAAGTGTACAGGGAGGTTGGTGGTGGGTGAAGTCTTGGTGGGCGGAAGGCTGTTTCTCTAAAGCTAATACTAAAAATAAAAGAAGAGCCTTAGGCAGGAATTTATTTAAATTGTGAACACGAGAGATGAGATGGGAGCTTCAATAGAAAAATGGGTAGGATTGAGATTCTATGGATCTTGCTGATAGTGTGGGCAAGCAGATCCAGAGGTCAGATGAACAGAATATTAAGTAGGATAGTTGTTTCTGTGTTTTCAATGAGTTGAAGCTCATGAGGACAAAGGAAGTGAGGTGTAGACACAAGGAACTACAGATACTGATTTACAAAAAAATAAGACAAAGTGCTAGAGTAACTCAGTGGGCCAGGCAGCATCTCCGGAGGACCAAAAAAGATACAAAGTGCTGGAGTAAACTGCTCAGGAGAGCATTGATTGAAATAGGAAGATAAGCAGGGTAGTCCCCAATACCTGCAACTCTAACCAAAGCAGGATGAATATTCCCACACACCTCAGTTGCATCTGTCACAGAGTTTCTGAAAACAAAAGCACATTTGACAATATTAATACAAAACATTGGACGGAAGCTGTGGCTTCTGGTAAATCACCGTGAAGCACAGAGCTTCAGCACTTTACTATTGGGAGCAAAAGACGATGAGAGCTATGGAGATATTTTTCCCATTTATTTGCTATTGCAATCATTTCTGGATTGTATCCCAAAAGAAAGACATGGGTCTTCTGTACTTTGCTATAAATTTGTGCATAACGATGGGCTCCGAAGGAAAGTCACCCCTTTGTGCATGAAGGGAGAGCTGTACTTTATCATTACTGATATATAAAGTTCCTCACTGTTATCATATTCTAGTTTATCTACATTTTCGCGACACTCACTGTTTTCTGCAGGGAAGATGACAGAACTTTCTTTGCTACTTATTGTAATTTCTTCCATCGTGCATTCCACGTAACCCACAATATTTCTACTATCTTCACTTTCTTATTTGTTCCAATATAAGCCTGGCTAATTTAGCCTCATGTTCCATCTTTTCTCTCTGGCCATTTTTAACTCATGTTTGCTGCTTAGAAAAACTCTCCCATTCCTCAGGTTTACGCCCTCTCTTGGCACATGACTTTTTAAACAATCTAATAATATTCTTAATATTTTTTGCGAGCTATGGATGGATCTCTTTTCTTCTGCAGATGATGATGATACTTTATTGCAGTTGTTAATATTCATAAGATCATAAGTGATGGGAGTAGAATTAGGCCATTAGGACCATCAAGTCTACTCCGCCATTCAATCATGGCTGATCTATCTCTTCCCTCCTAACCCCATTCTCCTGCCTTCTCCCCATAACCTCTGACACCCGTACTAATCAAGAATCTATCTATCTCTGCCTTAAATATATCCACTGACTTTGCCTCTACTGCCTTCTGTGGCAAATAATTCCACAGATTCACCATCTTCTGACTACAGAAATTCCTTCCTAAAAGAACGTCCTTTGATTCTGAGGCTATGACCTCTTGTCCTAGACTCTCTCACTAGTGGAAACATCACTAGTATTCTCAATGGAAATTAAATTCCTTGAGAATTTTGAAATATTTCTTGAAATTGTTTATCCAATGACACAGGTTTTAATCTGTTCTTCCAATTTACCGAATACATTGCAGCCCTCAACATTACTGGAAGTGGTTTTAAGTTCAAGACTGCAGCACCTGACCTCTGTTTCATGAACTGCATACAAAATTTTAGAATATTGTGATCCCTTGTCCCTACTACCCTTGGAATAAGATTAATAATTAACCTGTCTTATTATACACGAGTAGGTTCCTTATTTGGTTCCATCTCGAAACATTCCACAAGAGTCCTGAATGCATCTCTTGAATTAACCCTTTTAATTACTTCAACCAATTAGATTTATCCTGTGCACATGAACATTATATTTTCCAATAATTACTTCCCATAACCCTTATTATCTGCTTTTCCTTTGTAATAATTTGTACCCCGATTAAGTTGCTTCTCTTCCAGTGGGGGATGGGGAATCTGTACTCCACTTACAAAATGTCCCAGTTTATCACTTACTCAGACTGATGATACTGCATCTGTTTTCTGCAGGTTTTACAGAACAATATTCAGCTCACTAACTTTATTAAAAGACATTATTTGTTATGGGAATTTTTGATTTGTTTGTGGTGACATCATCAACATAACTCCACAGTTGTTTTAAGTAACAAAAATCTCACTTGAAGCTTCCTTCTCTTCTAATATTTTCTGTGGGTTCTGAAATACAAAATAAATTTATTGTAACAAAGCAACTTTCAGGAGGCGAACAATAATACAAGCATTCTTTTTTATGGGTTAAAGGGTTTGCTCATCTTACTTATATTTACAAATAGTTTTAACTGAGCTGAACATAAAATAACATATTACCTAAAATTTCGGAGACATTTGAAGGCTGGGCAATTACATCAATGTTTGTAGCTTTACTATTGTCCAGAAGAGTAGAATTCTTGCAAGAGAACCAGCCAACATCTTTCAGCTCTAAAAGTTGGAATGATATTATGTTACTGCAAAGTTACTGGACTAGATTGTAAGGATTTGTAAATAGAACTTTTACTTTTTAAACAGATGGATTAAAAATCAAATTAGTAATATAATGAGTTTAGCATCACTGATGGAAATTAATGTTCTAGATAGGTACAAAATGGTGAGGGACAAAATCACCTATTCTATGTTCTGATCCACATTCAGTTTTGCCTTTAAATATTGGCCAGAGCAGTCAAATAAATGAAAATGTGATTATGCTCTTACCTCACTCTTAACAATAAAACAATTTCTTTAAAAAATGTAATGTCAAAAGCTATTTTAGTTTAGTTTATTGTCATGTGTACCGAGGAAAAGAATTTTGTTGCGCGCTCTACTGTCCGCACAAAGACTATACATGATTAAAATCATGAGATTACAATCATTCACAGCGTACAGATACAGGGTAAAGCCCCATAAAGTCCGATCAAAGATAGTCCGATGGTAGATAAGATAGATGAGAGGTCAGGACCACTCTCTAGTTGGTGATAGGATGGTTCCGTTGCCTGATAACAGTGGGAAAGAATCTGTCTCTGAATCTTGAGGTGTGCATTTTCACACTTCTGTACCTCTTGCCTGATGGAGAGGGGAAAAGAGGGACTGACTGTGGTAAGACTCATCCCTGATTATGCTGGTGGCCTTGCCAGCATGTTCTGTGAAAGGGGGAAGAGACAGAAGGGGGAACAAAATAATTAGACAAATGTATTTTGTGCATTCTGTTGCTTTTAATTGGTATGACTGTACGGCAAAACAAATTCCTCGTATGTTGCAAAACATACTTGGCTAATAAAGTATGATTATGATTAGAATAATAAGGGGGAAAAAAAATCTTTTGTACCTTAAAATAGATTATAGTGGTGATGAATTTTGACAAAGTCTCTGAGGAAATGTAGGGGGAGGGTGGAAAGAGAAGAAACTGCCAGTTGGCAAAGTGATCAGAATTTTTTTTTCTTTTTCTTTTAGGAGTGTTAGCTTGAGGCAATGAGAGCATTGAGAGTTTTAGGGCAAGAAACGAGAGGATAATTGATAGAAGTGAAGTTCAAAAGGTAACTTAAGTAATCTATATACTAAAACTCTTGGGGAGGGGGGACGAGGGAGAGGGACGGGGGAGGGGGACGGGGACGGGGGAGGGGGACGGGGGACGGGGGAGGGGGGAGGGGGAGGGGGGAGGAGGGAGGGGGGAGGAGGGAGGGGGGACGAGGGAGGGGGGACGAGGGAGGGGGGACGAGGGAGGGGGGACGAGGGAGGGGGGACGAGGGAGGGGGGACGAGGGAGGGGGGACGAGGGAGGGGGGACGAGGGAGGGGGGACGAGGGAGGGGGGACGAGGGAGGGGGGACGAGGGAGGGGGGACGAGGGAGGGGGGACGAGGGAGGGGGGACGAGGGAGGGGGGACGAGGGAGGGTGGAAGGAATGGGAGATGCACCAATGCAGGAGAGGTTTGGGCCCAACAGGTCCACTTGGTCTAGTTAAAAGATATAGGGATAGAAAACACAATGAGAGTGAGGGATGGAGCTACTTATGATTCCATTCAGCTGCTACCAAAGTCTTCCTGTCAAAAAGTTAAGAAAAATACAGAAAAAAAATTAAAGCAACACACCATTTAAGAGGATGATAAATGGCAAAGTTTTTGCATGTTGTGCAATATTATACCACAGAGATCCATCATGGCCTTCGGTGCACATGACATGTTTCTCTATCGAAGCTATGTTATCAATCAGCATGCTACAACTGATTTATCTTGCTATTAGGAATGCTGTACAGCGAATATAAGGGGCCTGAATAACATGCACCTGACTAGAGGAACAATGCTGGTTGCTCACCAACCTCCCGTGTGGTACCTTATCAAAGGCTTTCTGAAAGTCTAGATACACTACATCCACTGGCTCCCCTTCATCCATTTTACTTGTCACATCCTCAAAAAACTCCAGAAGATTAGTCACGCAGGATTTCCCCTTCATAATTAGGTCAGTATCATGTTGGACTGCAGCACCATCGGCTCAGACTTTTATCAGTGCTGTGGGCAGGAGGGTGGCACAGCAGTAGAGTCACTGCCTTTCAGCGCCAGAGACCCAGGTTTGATTCTAACTACGGGTGCTGTCTGTATGGAGTTTGCACATTCTCCCTGTGACCACATGGGTTTTCTCCGTGTGCTCCAGTCTTTTCCCACGTTCCAAAGACATGCGGGTTTGAAGGTTAATTAGTTTCTCTAAATTGTCCCTAGAGTGTAGGGTATAACTAGTGTACGGGGTGATTGTTGGTCGGTGCACTCTGAGGATCGGAGGATTCTCTCATGCTTGCTGGCAGCTGGTTCATTACGAGTCAGAGAGGGAGTATGGTTCTAAACCTACTCAGTATTTTCATAGGAGAACCGGCCTCAATGACCTTCACCAGGGACTGAGGCAAGTCTTCCATAAATATACATTTTCCAAATTAAGTTTCTTCAAATGAAATTAAAAAGCTTTCTTAATATAAAGATTTTAATAGAATGAATATCTTCCTGTGAAGTAGAGTTCAGCTTGCCGTCATGACCATCTAGTGTGCTTAGCACTACTGAATTTCTAGACATATGCGTTCCAAGTAAAATATTGAAGCAGGGTTACATTCACAAAGAAGTGACAACCAAGAATGCTCAAAGTCTCCTCAAAGAAAATCGTCAATACCGAGAATCAAGTTTATCGCAACTTTTAGGATATCTTGTATTGGGCTATTGATATTGAAGCATTTTGACTAAAACGAAATACAATCATAAAATAGCAAACATTACAATGTTATAACTTACATTACAACCCTAAAGATGCAACAAACAAACAAACGACCCTAATAAAATAATTTGAACAAGGTATTTGATTTAATCCTGAATTAATGCTGTCCATACCTTCTGCCTCTCGGAATAATTCAAGAGAAGAACAGCTATCTGTTCTTGTGGATGTAGATGAGTCCACAAGCAGCTCTGACTCTAACGATAGCAAGAGAGAGGGGAAAACTTCGGAAGACACAGAAAATTCTATTAAGAGAGGAAAAACATTAAAGTTAGTATTCCAACGAGAATGATGCTGCCTTTTTATTCAACCTGGGTAGAATGATAACTTAACAACAATCGGAAACACATTTAATAGTAAAACCATTCAAATGGCCTGATGAAGGTCATTCACTGAAAGCATTAATGTTATCACCAATACTGCTTGGCCTACTGAATGATCCAGCATTTTCTGTTTTAAATAGAATCCAATTGATGTTAGATATAAGGGCAATAAAAAGCCGGTCAGAGAGAGGTGGGATTGAAGGAGCACGTTAAAGGACAAAAAGCAGATAACAGATAACAGGGGAGGTGGGGAGGGGAAAGGGTGAGGGGAGGAGGGGAAGGGGGTGGGGGAGAGGATGGAGGGAGGGGAGGTAAGAAGGGGAGGGGGAGAAGGGGAGGGGAAAGAGGGTGAGAGGGGACGTGAGGGAGGGGGGTAGGGGGGAGAGAGGAGGGAGGAGTGGGGGAGGAGAGGGTGCTGCACCAATGCAGGAGAGGTTTGGGCCCAAAGGGTCCACTTGGTCTAGTATTACTATAAATAACTGAAGTAACTTTATGGAAGAAACAACCTTTTGCTAGTTGCACTGGTCTGTTACCAAGTAAATTAGGACTTCATCTAAAAACTTCAAAATATACCTTTGTATTCAACTGTGCAAAAGAACTAGCATTTTGTTTTTAAACCTGCACAAAGGCCCATAAATAGGCACAACTAGCAAGAGTTGCAAATGGGATTAATTCAATCTGACACGTGGTAAATTTTATGCTGAAGATGCACCATCTATAATGTTTTTTTTGATAAACAACGAGATCACAGAAAGAAACATAGAGTTTCATGCACAAATTAAGTCAAATTGTTCCAATGGTTGATGGAATTAAATACAGAGAAGTGGGAGGTGTTGCATTATGGAAAGTCAAACAAGGGCAGGACCCACACAATAAATGGTAGGCCTCTGGGTAGTGTTGTAGAGCAGAGGGATCTAGGAGTACAGGTGCATGGTTCCTTGAAGGTCGAGTCGCAAGTAGATAAGGTGGTCAAAAGGGATTTTGGCACTTTCGCCTTCATCAGTCAGAGTATTGAGTACAGAAGTTGGGAGTTCATGTTGCAGTTGTTTTGGACGTTGGTGAGATTGCATTTTGAAAATTGTGTTCAGTTCCGGGCACCATGCTATAGGAAAGATATTGTCAAGCTTGAAAGGGTTCAGAAAGGATTTACGAGGATATTTCCAGGACAGTGGGTGTGAGCTATAGGGAGAGGTTAAGTAGGCTGGGTCTCTATTCCATGGAGCACAGGAGGATGAGGGGGGATCTTATAGAGGTGTACAAAATCATGAGAGGAATAGATCGGGTAGATGCACAGAGTCTCTTGCCCAAGGGGAATCGAGGACCAGAGAACATAGGTTCAAGGTGAAGGGGAAAAGATTTAATAGGAATCCGAGGGGTAACTTTTTCACTCAAAGGGTGGTGGGTGTATGGAACAAGCTGCCAGAGGAGGTAGGTGGGGCTGGTACTATCCCATCGTTTAAGAAACAATTAGATAGGTACATGGATAGGACAGGTTTGGAGGGATATGGACCAAGCGCAGGCTAGTGGGACTAATGTAGCTGGGACATTGTTGGCCGGTGTGAGCAAGTTGGGCCGAAGGGCCTGTTTCCACACTGTATCACTCTATGACTAAGCTAAGAAATGCATAGAATAAAAGATATCTTAAGAGAAATGTACATTGGCAGCAGGCTTTCTTTCAAAATTGTGCTGACCCATTGATATATAACAGTGGCCATTTGTTAAAAATTGTGGGACCGAAAGTAACATAAGCAGCAAAAACTTTAAAGCAGAAGATGATTAAAACATTTAAATTCTATGGTTAGAAAAGCTTCTAATACTTTAAAAAATATTATAGAATTTTGGACAAAATGCCTTTGTTACCTGAATTAGTTTCCGTAGGTCTAGAACACATTGTGTACCTGGCATTACTTTGGGCAAATTCCTGAAACAAAGGTATGATTGAGCTACAGTAAGTTTCTAGCTTTCATTTGCAATTGCAGTTCATGTAGAATTTCTTTCCCATAATACAAATAAAGATTTTACCAGAGATCCAAGTGAAATTAAACTATACTATTTTAGGAAATTATTATATGAGCAAAAAGTAAGTCAAAATAGTATAAATTAAGATTTTAATAGCTAGAATAAGTTGATTGTAGTGCCTTGAGAAGCTAATGAAGCAGATCATACTAGTTGAGTCCCAACATCTTAACCTGCTAACGACATTAATATGCTGACTCTCTGTACCCAACTGTTCTAATACTAAGACTTTTAACTATTTTTAAATGTCTCTGATAATCATGCAGTCGAATGTTGCACCTTCCACAAAGCTTGGACCTCATTTCAGGTATGCTTCCCACTGTACCTGTGGCAACTCTTTCAACCAAGGCTTATCTCAACAGTAAAGCAAGGATATGCCAGGCCCCAAGGTTAAAGTTGTGGTGGAATACAATTCAGTTGTGGCTGTTGGAACATAGTGTCAAATAATGGACAATTTAAGATAATGCAATTCACGCCTCTTGATTGGCTCTGGCTCTTAATCTTGAAAGATCTTTCTATATTATCCAAAGAAAAACTTGAAATACATTCACTTTCTTCACAATTGGTCTTACACAAAGTGGATCTCTCTTTGCTACTTCTTCTTCTTGCGTTTGAGGCAGCAGAAGTTATGTAACGCCCTCCAGGCGCTGTAGACAAAAGTGGCGATCCCATGGGCGTCGCTCTCGGTGCAGGCGCCCAGGGCATAACCAGGGATCTTCAGATGGGAGCTGTCACTTTTGTGAGTCTGTTGGAGCAGGATTGTAGTGACTTTGTGGGTCTGTAGCAGATGTTCAATGATGGTGGTCTTCGCCTTGGTGAGGCCTTCCGCATTCAGCTGCAGCAGGGTGATGCCCATCCGTTTCGACATCCGTAGGTGCCCGCCCTAAGAGGGGCGCATGCTCCGTCCGGGTTGGCGCCAAGCTGCAGCGACTGAGGTTGCATTTGGGCTGCAAGCTGTTGTTGTTTGTTCGTTGTTATTTCTGCTATTTCTGCTTCCTGTTTGTTGACGTTCGCCTGACCGAGGTCATTTGACAGGGCTCACCACGAGGAGGTCTGCAACATGAGCCCCATGTTGCGTATCTCTTTGCTTATCAAAACCAAATACAAACGCCAATTAAATGTATCATTTCTGATACAAGCTCTGATACCAAATCAATATTCCAGACTGTTTCAGCACCATATTCACCATGTTCAAATTTATTTAGTATGATTGCAGGGATATAGTCCTATTTATGTTAAGAAAGATATAAATCAGAATGTCTCATTCGCAAAAAAATGTAGGACTAAAATGAGACAAAGGAATATTCCACTTTGTGCCACCATTACTTTAAAATATTTCCCTTTCATCCAGAAGGCAGAGAAAAGCAGTAACAAACAATTTTACTCTGTGACAAATTGTGCTTGTACCATTGGGAATGCAAATAGTATTAAGGCATCAGAACGAAAGGCAGCATTTTCCCTAATATCTCAATTTCACTATGATTGTAATAGATTGGAGCAATCTACAGAAGAATGTTTCCATTTACTTTGAAACTATTTATTCCAACATTGGGATTACTGTGAAATAAGCGTACATTGCTATTAGAATAGAAACTGATATTTTGAGATTTTCAAATATTCAAAACCACACCAAGCAACGAAAACAAACCACCCTTAGTTTTTTTTTCTATTTTAATTTTAATATTAATTTAATAATAATTTGAAACAGGCTTTGTCAAAAATCAACAATTCACAAGCCACAATTAAGTACCGTTTGTATTATTCCCTTAAAATGCCTGAATTTTGTTTTAAATCTGTAGGAAAAAGAGCAAAAACAACCAATTTTTTATAAAATTAGCCTTAAACTGAGGAAATTAAATCAAATGACAATTGGTTATTTAAGTTACTATTCAAAATGAAATTAACCTAATTTACAATCTACAACAGTGAGCATACCTTCCTCTGTTGAAGACTAGGACTTCTGCACCAAAAAGGCTTAATTCCTTTCTTTTTCTTGTAAATATTTCTTTGTGCAAATATTTTTTTTTTAGATAAATTCCTTAAGAGCAAGGAGACATGGAATATTTGTCACCACATAACAAAATATGCAAGTTTGCAATGTACAAATCCTGCAAATAATACAGAACTCAGGAATAATTTGATTCTCTAATGTAGAGGAGGCCACTTCTGAGCACAGAAAGCAATTGGAGTCATAGAGTGATACAGCGTGAAAACATGCCCTTCGGCACACACTGACCAACATGTCCCAGCTACACTAGTCACAACTGCCTGCCTATATCCCTTCAAACCTATTCTATTACACTTAGAGCCCACTTGCCATTGCCCCTAGCACCCTTTCTGCTCCAATCTCAACATTCACAGGGAATACTTCAAAGTATTTTAAAAGGACATACCAAAGGTATTTATTTCACAAAATGCTGGAGTAACTCAGCAGGTCAGGCAGCATCTCAGGAGAGAAGGAATGGGTGACGTTTTGGGTCGAGACCCTTCTTCAGACTGATATCAGGGGGGCGGGACAAGGGAAAGATATAGGTGGAGACAGGAAGATAGAGGGAGAACTGGGATGGGGAGGGGATGACAGAGAAACTATCTAAAGTTGGGGAAGTCAATGTTCATACCGCTGGGCTGCAAGCCGCCCAAACGAAATACGAGGTGCTGTTCCTCCAATTTCCGGTGGGCCTCACTATGGCACTGGAGGAGGCCCATCACAGAAAGGTCAGACTGGGAGTGGGAGGTGGAATTGAAGTGCTCAGCCACCGGGAAATCAGGTTGGTTAAGGCGGACTGAGCGAAGGTGTTGAGCGAAACGATCGCCGAGCCTGCGTTTGGTTTCGCTGATGTAAAGAAGTTGACATCTAGAGCAGCGGATACAATAGATGAGATTGGAGGAGGTGTAGGTGAACCTCTGTCTCACCTGGAAAGGCTGTTTGGGTCCTTGGATGGAGTTGAGGGGGGAGGTAAAGGGACAAGTGTTGCATCTCCTGCGGTTGCAGGGGAAAGTGCCCGGGGATGGGGTGGTTTGGGTAGGAAGGGACGAGTGGACCAGGGAGTTACAGAGGGAACGGTCTCTGCGGAACGCAGAAAGGGGAGGGGATGGGAAGATGTGGCCAGTAGTGGGGTCCCATTGCAGGTGACAGAAATGTTGGAGGATGATTTGTTGGATACGCTGGCTGATGGGGTGGAAGGTGAGAATGAGGGGGATTCTGTCCTTGTTGCGAATGGGGGGAGGGGGAGCTAGAGCGGAGCTGCGGGATGTAGAAGAGGCCCTAGTGAGAGCCTCATCTATAATGGAAGGGGGGAAGCCCCGTTTCCTGAAGAATGAGGACATCTCTGATGCCCTAGTGTGAAACACCTCATCCCAGGCGCAGATGTGGCGTAGACGGAGGACATACCCTCTCAACTGAGCTCATTACCATTGAGAAATTTCTAGGCTGTGATGTTTCATGATTTCATCTACAATGCTCACGAGGGTAAAAATTTCAATATAAACACAAAAAACAAATTCATCATTCCTTTCATAAACGGGGAACCCCCATATTCTGAAACTTTACCCACTAAATTTATTATTTTAAATCAGCATCCACCTTATCAAGCCTTCTCAGAATCACTAAGATGTTTCAATAAGATCATTTCTTGTTCTAAACTTTAATCAGTGTAAACCTGAACATTTTTTTTCCAACAAGAATTAAACAAATGAAATTTCACCGAACTCTCCAAATAATGTGACCAAAATATGCCCCCATATTGCAGTGGAACACAGTTGTAGCAAGTCTTCCCCACTATTCTATTTCTCCCCCTTCATAGTAAAAACCAGCATGCATCCTAAAATCTTCTAACAATATGCTTCCTGATAGTTTCCATTCTTAAAATGAAATTTTGTAGTCAATCATTTCCAAATACACCTGATATTTTTCTTAAATGTCCATATCTTATCACATCATCACCAATGTACTAACCTACAAACACCAGGACCAGGTTTAGCAGTTGCAGATAATTCAGAATCCTCTTCACAAATCAATGACAACTCCTCCGATTTTGAGCTTGGGTTTGAATCTGCAACGATTGCTTAAATGCAAAAATCAAAATCCTTTCCAATTAGATGGAGCCATATTGACATCTGATACAAAAGTTATATTTATATAGAAAGAAATCCAATACTGGGGTATAAGCCAACTTTAGTGCGAGGTGTCGAATGATTGTGTGCAAGGACGGTGACGGTGTGGTTGCCTGGCATACCGTCAGTGAGGAATAATACTTCAGTGAAAATAACTGCAAAAAAAAAAAAGTGGACTGGATAATGGTGAACCAATTTGGTTACCATTCATTTTGCGCTAGCAGAAAAGTTGGGGTTTATGTCTCCATTATGTTTTATGATGCTGCATATTTATTAACAACTAAAGACACTAAACTGTTGCAGAACCAGCAGAACTGAAATTACTGTTCCACTTGTAACCAAACAAACTTAAAGAAATGGCAATGAATAGTCCATTTGGTTGCAGGTCATTTTAGTATATCTAGAAGTAAGACAGGTTGGGAAAAAGATCCATTAATTCAGATAACTGAAAGAAGTCAATATTTTCTTGCTAGATTAGTGGCTAAATTATGAAGTTGTCAAATATACTTTGTGCTGAGTTAACCAATTTGGTCTGGAAAACAGTGGTATGAATGAGGTATAATGATAGTATCATCTCCAAGCTATTGGGGAGTGGAGAAAATGTGTGCCCATTTCCTAAATTATACATTGTCATCCATTCTGAAATGGTCAGAAGCACTAATCTTTTTCCCCCAATGGTTTTGTTAAATTATTTCTTCAGCATTTATTGTTTATACTCACTTGAGTGCCAAATAAGCATCACATCAATCACAAGTGAAGAGATTAAATCTTGGAGGAACAATAAAGATGATTATTATCTATAAAATAGTAAACTCTTATACTTCAGTAACATTACTTTTCTTTCTGCCATCATGAGCTGGGGAGAAACACAATTTTTTCTGTTTAGAGCCTTTCCAGTTTGACTTTGATTTACCATGAAACATTATGGTCTATCACTGAGCAACTGTGCCACCTTACAGATTTCAAAGAAACAGTTCAAATATGTATACAAGCACAATATTCAATCTGCAAAGTTGGCAATTGGTGTGAAGCTCTACAAATTTCTGCACTTCAGTATCTCACTTATTTGGAAAACTTCATGTAGTATTTCTTGACAGACACTAAATAATGGAAATGGGAAACTGCAAAATTTGACAGCTCAACCCTAAGCGAAAATAAATGAGGATAACCTGCACCAATTTTGAACCTTTTATGGGAACGCATCCTAACACCACAAATTGGATGACCAGCCAAAGATAGAAATGTAGAAGCAATGCCAAAAAACTAAGACCTCCGGAGGACTGCCTTAAAAATTATCAAAAATAAGCATTGCAGAAAGTTAAAACAAGGACACATTTCAACGAATGAATTCTATAACATGAATGAATGTTAGTCAGCTGAAGGAACAACCAATCAGAAAATCAGAGTCAGGGCAAGGTTAAGAATTTTTAATCAAGAGTCGAGGGTTTTATTGTCATATGTACTAGAATGGAACCATGAAATTCTTGCTAACAAAACAAAGCATAATGTCCCTAGTGCAACCCAGGCAGTTCAGAGTTTAGTTGGAATTCGTAGCGTTCAATAGGCTGATGGTTGTTGGGAAGAAGCTATTCCTGATGGTTGTTGGGAAGAAACTATTCCTGAACCTCGATATTCATTTTCAGACTCCTATACCTTCTTCCTGATGGCTGGAGTGAAATGAGAGCGTGACCAGTGGTGTGGGTCCTTGATGATCCTGGCTGCCTTTTTGAGACAACACCTCTTATACATCATTCAATGGGGAGATAGACACAAAAAACTGGAGTAACGCAGCAGACATGCAGCATCTCTGGAGATAAGGAATGGGTGATGTTTTTAGGGTTGAGACCCTTCTTCAGACCCTTCTTCAATGGGGAGAGGTCAGTACCTGTGATGGACTGGGCAATGTTCACTTTTTGTAATTTCCAATATTCCTAGGTGTTCAAGTTGCCTAACCAGGCCAGTGCAACCAGTCAATATGCTCTCTATCGTATACGTGTTGAATCTTAATAAAGCATCACCATATACTGAATCTCCTCAGCCTTCCAAGGTAGTAGAAACGTTAATAAACAATTATTGCATCAATGTGCACAGTCCAGGACAGATCTTCAGAAATATGCACGCCCCAGAAATTAAGATGTTGGGGGGAGGGGGAGGGGAGGGGAGGGGGACTGGGAGGGGAGGGGGAGGGGAGAAGGTGCTTCACCAATGCAGGAGAGGTTTGGGCCCAATGGGTCTAGTAACTTAAAAAATCTTTACTAGGTCACTCCTCAGCTTCTGACCCCCCTAAAGAAAACAATCCAATTTTGTACAATCTATTCTTCTCGTTGATATCTACAAATACAGCAGCATCCAGGTAAATACAGCAGCATCCAGGTAAATACAGCAGCCTCCTCTGCATCCTCTCCAAAACTTCCACATCCTTCCTGTTATGGATGACCAGAATTGCACACAAAGAGGCAAAATGTAGACCAACTAAAGTTTTATAAAGTTGCAACATGTCTTCCTGGGTCGTATACTCAATTCTCCAACAAAGACAAGCATATCTTACACCTTCTTTACCACTATGTTTGTATTGTTATGCACTTGGACCTCAAGATACCTCTGTACATCAATGCTGTTGAGGGTTCTGCCATTAACTGTATACATTTCCTTTACATTTGACCTCAAAGTGCAACAACTCCTTCTGCCATTTCTCTACCCAAAGTATGTAGGTTAATTGGCTGGGTAAATGTAAAAATTGTCCCTAGTGGGTGTAGGATAGTGTTAATGTACGGGGATCGCTGGGCAGCACGGACTTGGAGGGCCGAAAAGGCCTGTTTCCGGCTGTATATATATGATATGATATATATGCAACTGATCTAAATACCACAATTTCCTTTGACATCCACCCTCTGTCGGCAACGCCACCAATTTTTATGTCATCTGAAAACTTACTATCTACAATTCCATCCAAGCCATTTTTATACAACACAAACGACCAGGTTCCCTACTCAGATACCAGCGGAACACCACAGGTCATAGACCTTCAGTCAGAATAATATCCCTCCACCAACTGACATATGATGAAAGAATGGGTCAACTGGGCTCATATTCACGGGAATTTAGAAGGATGAGAGGAGATCTTATAGAAACATATACAATTCTTAAATTCTTAAACCTTCCCCCAACTTCTCCCCGTTCCTGCACTCCTCGCACCTCCAGGCTCAGCGCCCCTGCTCCGCGCCTCGCTTCCTGAGGCTCTTCGGCCCCTCGCCGCTCCTGCTGGCCCTCCAACCCTTCCCGCCCGCTTCTTCAGCCAGGCTGCGTTTCCACTTGGCCGGTGTACAACATCTTGAGGCTGGGGCCGCTGAGCAGAGCCGTGCCTTGGTCGTTCGCCTAGGCTCACAGTGCCCAGCCCAGCTCTCGCTGCTGCTCAACCTCCACTGCCGATCAGCCTCTCCCCGGCTCCTCTTCCTCTTCAGGCTCAACACTCCGCTCCTCGTCCTCCAAGGCCGTCGACCACGGCTCTCTCGGCCCTTCGCCCTCAGGCCCCGGCGGGTCGCCGACCACCAGCACTCGCTGCTTCTGCCCCTGCGGACCCTCCAGGCCCTTCGGCTCGGGTTCTTCCCACTGCTTCTCTCCAAGCTCGTTCAACCCCATCCTTTCCTACTCCTCCTCCTCCCGCCAGCAGGTCAGCGGCCCTCTGCTTCTCGGCCTTGCTTTCCTGCCTCCCTTCCCGTCAGCGTTTCCCCTTCTCCCTCCAGCTGGCCAAACGTTTCTCCTCACTTTTGGTATTCTGAAGTACAATAAATATCTCTCAAGGTTACCCCTATTTCCACAATTTCTTACAGCACAAAAATGAACCATTTTGGCGTTTTTCTCAAGGTAAGAATGTACGTGTTACATGTGTTACTAGTGTATGCCAGAAGCTGCCATGTACTCCAGATGGCTTGAGCGACTCTGTGCATCACACCCTTTGACCTTGTATGCAAGGGCTCTATTTAGCTTCCCTTCAAAACAAGATATTTGTTTCAACTACACTTCATGGAAGAACATTGCACAATCTTTTACCCTTTAGTTTTGAAGTTAATCCTGTGATTTCCAGGCTTAACTCTAGTTCTACACACATTATCTCTAGTTGGGATTCACTAAATCCCAATCCTAAATATAACCAATCAAACCACTGCAAACCATTCAACAAAGACCTCACTGCCTTTTCTGGACAAATGCGAGGGGATTTCTTCAGCCACTGCAGCAGAATCCCTTTAATGTAGACACAAGTGCAGAAGCTGGTTTACAAAAAGAACAAGGTTTTCCATAGATGCTACCTGACCACTGAGTTACTCCAGCACTTTGTGTCTTTATCAGGCTCCCTCCAAGCAGAGCGCACCATGGGGGCTGCACTCGCCCCCCTGCAGGACCTATGCATCGGGAGGTGCAGATCCAGAGCGAGCGGAATTATGGGGGACCTCTGCCGCCCCAGTAACGGACTGTTCCAGCTGCTGCGGTCCGGCGGGCGCCTCCGCTGTCACGCTGTGAAGGCGGAGAGGATGAGACGGAGTTTCTTCCCACGGGCCATCGGGACTGTTGGCTTCTGTAACTCCAGAGACTGGATTTTTGTCTACACTATAGTAACTTGTTGGCTTTATTTATATGCTGTGGCTGTGATTCTTTTTTTTGCACAGTCCGCGGGCGTTGCCACTTTCATTTCGCTGCACATCGTGTATGTGTATGTGACAAATAAACTTGACTTGACTTGACTTGGGGAAGTCCAGAACCAGGGGTCACAGTTTAAGGATAAGGGGGAAGTCTTTTAGGACCGAGATGAGAAAACATTTCTTCACACAAAGAGTGGTGAGTCTGTGGAATTCTCTGCCACAGAGGGTAGTTGAGGCCAGTTCATTGGCTATATTTAAGAGGGAGTTAGATGTGGCCCTTGTGGCTAAAGGGATCAGGGGGTATGGAGAGAAGGCAGGTACAGGTTACTGAGCTGGATGATCAGCCATGATCATATTGAATGGCGGTGCAGGCTCGAAGGGCCGAATGGCCTACTCCTGCACCTATTTTCTATGTTTCTATGTTAACCTGGCTGTGCAGGGGAGTGAAGAGCCTGCAGCCCCGGTTCCAATGGACACTCACATTCTGGAGACAGACACCAAGTGGGTCAGGCAGCATCGCTGGAGAGAAAGGAATGGGGGTCATTTTGGGTCGAGACCCTTCTTCAGATGGACTAGATTTTTCCAACCATTTCCACTGCACTTAAGTAAACACCGACATTTATCTCCACGCCCGCCCACCTTGGCCTTCTGGTAACTTGTGCCGCTTTGGCGGACTGAGCCGTGGTCGAGGTTTGCAGCTCTCCGGGCCTGCGGTGAGGGCTTGTGGCGGTGACCGCGCTGACATGGCCCAGCCCGGCCCGGCCCCGCGCCTCGAGCACCCGCCTCACGCGCACGCGCCCCGCGCCTCGAGCACCCGCCTCACGCGCACGCGCCCCGCGCCTCGAGCACCCGCCTCACGCGCACGCCGCACGCGCCCCGTCTCAATCACGTGCACGCGCCCCACCTCGCCTCAATCACGTGCGCGCGCCCCACCTCGCCTCAATCACGTGCGCGCGCCCCACCTCGCCTCACACACGTGCACGCGCCCCACCTCGCCTCAATCACGTGCACGCGCCCCACGCGCAGCCCCTTCGCGCTAATTGTCATCGAGCGGGAAACTTGAAGTGAGGCGCTCCCTCCTTGCCCTCGGCGCTCCCTCCTTGCCCTCGGCGCTCCCTTCTTTCCCCCCGGAGCCCCCTCCTCGCCCCCACCCTGCCCCCGGCGCTCCCTCCTCGCCCCCGGCGCCCCCACCCTGCCCCCGGCGCCCCCACCCTGCCCCCGGCGCTCCCTCCTCGCCCCCGGCGCCCCCACCCTGCCCCCGGCGCCCCCACCCTGCCCCCGGCGCTCCCTCCCTGCCCCCGGCGCCCCCACCCTGCCCCCGGCGCCCCCACCCTGCCCCCGGCGCCCCCACCCTGCCCCCGGCGCCCCCACCCTGCCCCCGGCGCCCCCACCCTGCCCCCGGCGCTCCCTCCCTGCCCCCGGCGCTCCCTCCTCGCCCCCGGCGCCCCCACCCTGCCCCCGGCGCTCCCTCCCTGCCCCCGGCGCCCCCACCCTGCCCCCGGCGCTCCCTCCCTGCCCCCGGCGCTCCCTCCCTGCCCCCGGCGCTCCCTCCCTGCCCCCGGCGCTCCCTCCCTGCCCCCGGCGCTCCCTCCCTGCCCCCGGCGCCCCCTCCCTGCCCCCGGCGCTCCCTCCCTGCCCCCGGCGCTCCCTCCCTGCCCCCGGCGCTCCCTCCTCGCCCCCGGCGCTCCCTCCCTGCCCCCGGCGCTCCCTCCTCGCCCCCGGCGCTCCCTCCTTGTACCAGGTGCTCCCTACAGAGATGATCGAGCAACAGTTTAATGGATGATGCTGTAAAATGAGATTACTTTTTGATTGAACGAATGAGCAGAGAGGACTGAGAGTCTTTGGAAGAATGACACCAGACCTCATTTGGTCACTTGCACTGCCAGGTCACGAGCCCTGACCGTAATGTTGCCACATAACGCCTTCTGGAGGACAAGGGGCGCACTGTAAGCAAGCACTAACCATGGCTGCGTAAAGCGGGACCGTCTTCCGTCCCAGCAGCCGTTGAATTGTCGCAGTTTTTTTGCCAGAGACTCTGAAGCCAAAGTCGCCACTAAACTTGCAACACCTCAGTCCCAACCCAAAATATTTATGAATGGCACCACATAATTACAGTGCTTAATTTCAGCAGGCTGCTTAACTTCATCCGAATAAACATAGTACAGCTCCAAACCTCACGGTACATACCACAACATGCATACACTGCCTGTTGGACCATGTCAATCTCACCACCCCAGTATAATCCACAACACTTCCTCATTCTTGTAGAAGACAGGTTTCTGCAATTAGAGGTAGCAAGAACTAATGAAAATGGGAGAGACTTTCCTGGAGGGCCTGACTCCCATGGAGAATCCAATGTTGGTCATTGTCAGAGAGACATTAGACAGGACTGGATGAACATTTGAATTGCCTAGGCATAAAAGACTGAATGAAGTACTGTAGATGAGATTAATATAGCTAGGTTGTTGATCGGCAGGACATGATGGGCCAAAGGGCCTGTTTGGTGCTATATTCCTCTATGATTCTATGAAATGCTATTTGACTGCTGATTTTTGAGTCCTTCCCCAAGATGCAAGCTCGTATTAAAGCAAACAGTTCAGCTTGCTGGGCAGAATATGTAGACTCAAAAGCTGCTGACTCCAGCGTCTTGTTATCCTGATTTATGATTGCGTATCCAGAAAGTTTCCTCCCATACGGACTGACAGATGCACTACCATCTACGTACATTGTTATATCAGGATCCAACATTGCAACATCTGATAAATCTTCCCGAACCGAACTATTTTCTTTAATTATGAATAGGCAGTCATGTCCTGGGTCCATCTGTTCCTGGGGTGGTTCGGTAAGAAAGCATGCTGGGTTGATGGTAGTACAATACTTAAACTGCAATCTGGGATTGTTCAGTAAGTATATCTCATACCTATTTTGTCTGGCCATGGTAAGATGCTGGGTTTGTAGCTGACCTAGGAGTGCTGTCACTGAATGTGAACTGTAGACGGTAATATCTTGTTGTAGAGTCAGATTAGCAGCCGATTGTAAACTGTTATAAATAGCCGTCAGAATTTGAGTGCATACCGGGTGTCCCAGTGCCACTGGGTCTAACTTAGAGGAGTAATAAGCCACTGGCCGATGCTTATCCCCATGTTTTTGAGTGAGAACGGCAGTTGAGCAGTCAGTGAGGATTGTACAGTACAGCTGGAAAGGTCTGTCATAAAGGGGCCTCCCTACGTATCCCAATGAGGCCAAATAATTGAGCAACTGGGTCGTGTCTTCTTGGTTGCTCTGCTCGTCAGGGCTAGCTACTAGTAGATCATCCACATACTGAACTAGAGTGGAGCCGTGTCTGAAAGTCAACCCTTGCAACTGCTCCTGCAGGCACCTAGAGAACAGTGTTGGGGAATTAACGAACCCTTGGGGCAATCGGGTCCACGTATACTGTTGCCCATTATAAGTAAAAGCGAAGAGGTATTGGCTTGTTGAGTGCAGTGGTAAAGAAAAGAAAGCGTGCTGGAGAACAACAACTGCAAAGATTTTTGCTTGTGCCGGGATCTGGGCTAGAATGTGAGCTGGATTTGGTACCAATGCATGTAATGATTGTACAATAGCATTGATAGATCGTAAATCCTGCACTAGCCTGTACTTGTCCGGCTTCCCTGGTTTCGGAACTGCCAGTATGGGCGTGTTACATGGAGAGTGACACTTAACAAGGATTCCCTGCTTCAGTAATCCTTTGATTAATTTATCAATGCTCAGTATTGCTTGTTGCTTTAACGGATACTGTTGGATAGACGGCAGCACGGCGTCCTTTTGCAAGGTAACTTTGATGGGAGTGATTTGAACACATCCCACCTGCGTGGGGTCCTCTGCCCACACCTGCGGATCCACATATTCTTGTACCTCTCTCCCAACATGATGATGCAAATGTGATACGACTACTTTTGGAGATTGATAAAATAGAATAGCACAGTCATCTGGCAAGGATTGCTTCTTCCAGTGATTTGGATCAGCCTGTTCAACCACTCGCTTTACCATGGGTCCCAAATCCTTCGCATGGTACGGAAAGTTCACTTTCCTTGTGATGTGTGGGGCTACCATAGGAGATTGCTTCCATAGTTCCAAAGGGACCTCTACACATTCCGCCTCTCCCTGTGGTCCCGTGACCAGGGCTCTGATCACCACATTCCACTCGCTCCCCTCATGCCCCTTGTAGAAAGTCTCTAATTCCATGTCCCCTCCGCTTTGGTCATAAGCTAGGGTAACATGAGAAGGGGATTGATCCTTCAAATCCAGAGTCCACCATTTGGGGAGTAGTAGAGGCATAACATTGTCTCCTAGGGGCCCATGGTTTTACAGTGATTCCTTCATCTCCACACTCAAGGCTTAATTGAAAGGCACATAGCAGATCTCTTGCCATAAGATTGCAGTCTAGTCCAGTGGTAATCACAAACTGATGTCTCACAGATTCATTTTGAAATGTTACGTCAACTGGTTTAGATATCGGATACTGTCGTGCTTGCCCCTGGAATCCAGACAAGCTTTGTGTCCTTTCTGATTTAGGGAGGTTGAGTTCAGACTGGACAGAGGACATGGATGCCCCAGTGTCCACTAAAAAACGATGCCAGCTTCCTTTAACCATCAGTGATAGAACGGGCTCTTTGTCTGATTGAGACCCGTTTACCACGAGGTTCGCTAGTCAGTACTGGGGAAAGGGGTTATCCTGGGAATAGGTCGCATGCCCATGTCCTCCTTGTCCCCTATTTCCCTGCCAACCTCCCCGGTATCCTTGCACGGGTCTCTCTCCCCCCTCTGCTCCATGTCTGAGAGAGGGGCACTCCTTTTTCCAATGGCCCTGCTGGCCGCAGTTAAAGCAGACGCTTGGTCCTCCTTGTCTGCCTCCCCTCCCCTCCCCTCGCTGAAACTTTGTCTCTGGGGAGTGTAGGGCTGGCCTCGAGTAGGAGTGGGCGGGCCATGGTAATTGTTTTTTGAAATCCCACCGCTATTGTAATTGACATATCCGAACTCTGGTCCGTTCCCCCATCCGGGGACACAGTATTGGGGCTCCCTCCGATACTCCGCCCTACCTGGGACAGGTTTGTTCTTCCTCATCACATACTCAGTCTTTACTTTAGTCGAGGTCTGGTTGGCTTCCTGACTTTTGCTGTTTTTCCAATAATATTTCACTGCCCTATCCATCTGGCCAGGGTTACTTTCTGCCCAATTCATATTGTTAGCCTTTATCGCCTCAGCAACTGAAGTCGGAAGGCAGCTTATCAGGAAAGCACAGTATTGTGCTGAGTATACCCCATTCTGGTAATTAATGTCTCCTGACTGACTTCGGTACACCTCCGAGAATCTTTCGATAAACTCCTCTGCTCCTTCATTTTTTTGTGCTTTCGTATTTAGGACTTTGGAAATGTCAACTGGCTTTCGGAAGGTGACCATCAGGGCCTCATATATGGCATTTTCACGGGCGTCATTTTGAATATGCTGAGCTGCCAGAGCATCATGGCTTGCAAAATTCAAATTAGCCAGGAATCTTACATGTTCAGCTGGGGTTAATATCTGTTTTACTAAGGCCCATAAATCCCTGGATTCTGCCTGGTAGACTTGTATAGTAGTCCGTAGAAAGTCCACAAATGAGGAGGGTGACTCCTTTCTTTCTGGCATTCTGGCCAAAATTGCCATTAAATCGCTAGGCTTCCAAGGAAAGAAAACTCCCAAAGTCTGAAGATTATTAACCCCCACCTGAACTGCTGGGTTAAAGGCAGGATTGGGCATTTGCCTGACCGGAAATTGACGGGATGTTGATTTATATACAATAGGGTTTTCATCATCATAATCAGACCTCAGGGATAACAGGTCGTCCTCAGAATCCTCACTACTATTATCACTATAAATCTGAAACATTTGCCTCTGATTTCTTCGTTGTCTTCTTGATCCAGACATTTTAAGTGGTGGTAGTGAGATCGATACCCGATTATTTTTAGTCTTATTCCTGGTACGAGAAGCTACAGGAGATGTATGCTGTGAACCCAGCTGCTGGCTCGTTCCCTGACCTTCTGTGGCATTATTCACCTGGGTTGTGATTGCTAGCGGCTGAGAATCAGGGCTGCCAGACATTTGGGATATCGGCGCATGGGCAGGAGATATATGTAGTGAAGTGGCGGGTGCAGTGGGCTTCTGGGGCACCCTGCTAGTTCTAATATTCCACTCATCCAAGTCATCATCGTCGTCTCCCCCTTCCAGGGCAAGGTCAACCATCGGATTACATATCCTACTTACATCAATACCCCCAGACCCACTTAGGGTCTTACCACACTTCTGTTTCAAATGTTTTTTATGAGCACATTCTTTCTTTAACACTCCGGTTGATTTAGTCACTCCCCCTTCAATAATTCCTATTCCCAATTTCAAAGCATTATCCTGCCAACTTGCCAACACTGAAGCTTCCCTTAATTCTTGACAATACTGTTTCCACAGGGCAATAAGTTCCTTAGCCACAGTACTCCTATTACTCTTCCAAATTATCTCCTGAACCTTCTTAACATCATCCAGAACCTTTATTCCTCCTAATGGCCAAAAGTCATCCCCTAATTTCTTGTTTAACTCCCCCGACAATTGTCTGAATTGCTCCGATTTGTCAGGATACCGGTTACATAAGATTTGCAAAGCACTGTTTGATTCAGTTGTAGTATCTAAACGATTACCCATCTTGCTGGCTGATAATTCAACACAGTGCGTTGTAATGACACAAATTACACAGTCGCGTTCCAAACGTCACAAATCTTAATACACCCCACAACACTTTCATACACACAATCGGACCCAACCTTACAGCGACTGTAACCCACGCTTTCAGGACTGAAACCTGAACAGCGTCCCACTCTCTCAGGACTGAAACCTGACCCAGTGGTATTGATATCGATATCAGTTAATTATAGTCGACTTCCAGTGATACCAATCACTGACCAAAATTTCTGCCGCTTCCAGTATTCACCAGACTGACCTGATTTCGTCAAGATATCACACAAGAGTTAGCGAATGGCCAATTCGTCATCAGACGACAGATCAGAGGAAACCGATGCAGTAAAACAAACCACTTGCATCGGGGGCCCAATTCCTCTCCCTGCCTCCGAAACTTCTCAGCTCCTTGGCCGCGAACTTGTGGTAATTGTCTTTTGAAATCCCACCGCTGCCACCAAATGTTAAATCAAATTCTTTACCTTCAGTCTGAATAATCACACGTGATACTGGATTAGCACATCAGATTTATTCCACCATGGGGTTCTTCCCGAGAAGATTTCCAGACACAACACTAATGTCTGAAGAGACCTCAACTCAGGGGAGGGGAAGAACAACTTCTCTACCATTGTTTACTTTTTTATACAGAAAAAGAGAGGTGTGACAAAAAGAAATCAAGGACCAATTACACATCTAATACAATGACCAATTACACATCTAATACAATTTCCATGGTTACAGAGAAGACAAAATCATTGATACAGGTCACATGCTCAAAAACCAAACCATTAATATAAGTCACATGTATTTAGAGAAACGCATCAATTTACCTAGCGTGGATTCAAACTTTTCCTACTTTCACACGCACCCAAATAAGGAGTTGCTACTAAGAAAGAAACTTTCTTATCTCTATAGACGAGCAATCTCGCAGCTGCATGACCTTGCTTTACTGTTTCAATACACAGTACTCGCAGTCAGACAGAGTGGGAGAGGACAATAGCCCATCTCTTCTGTACACTCATCACTCGTAAAGGGACAACACATTCTGTTCCCAAGGATAACATTTCTGCCACAAGCATCCATCTTACTGCTTTCCACTAAAATAAGCATCCATTTTATATTAGCTAAAACAACACAAGAAACCATCTTTACTACAACAAAATATAATATCTCTAATTGACTATACCAGCTAATAGCATAGATTCTCATTCTCACTATTCTTTATTTTTTGTTTCAAATTCTGTTTTTCTTTATCTTTTGGAAATAAAGGTCAAAACACCGATTGACATACAGCATTTTATTTTTTTATGTTTTATGCATCAGCACTCTTGTAACTCTTTACAGTGATATTTAGTAGAATGTTAACATTTTTCTAAATAAATCTGTTTTTGTTTTACTTCTTCGTGTAGGAGCCATTTTGGTTGTACTAGCTGTCTTGACATATTATATTATTTTGTATCTTGCTGTGTTATTTTTGGACACTTGGTGGTTGTCGTGAGATGAATACAATGTATGGGCATAACATACTGGTTGGAGCCAGAACTAGGTACTATCTGGGAATGCAGAGACGGGATGCGTCAGACGCAGAGAGGCTATGGCAAAATACAGTTCTTACCAGACCTATGACGAGAGAAAAGCTTGGAGAAATACAATCTGTTTGTATTACTACTTCAATAAACGACTAATTAAACTGAAACGTCTTTAAGATCTCTCTGTTGTTGGTTTGTGTCAAGATCGTTCACTCCACTCCTCTGTGAAGTAGTGGCAGGCAGAGAGGACTTGGTGGAAAGGACCGAAGTTGCCACTGCATAATGTAAGAACTCTGAGTCAGCACTCCCCTCTGCAACTGGATCCACGACTTCCTGACCAACAGACCACAATCAGCGAGGATTGGTGACAAATCATTCACTACGATAATTCTGAATACTGATGCTCTGCAAGGATGTGTTCTCAGCCCCCTACTATACTCCTTATACACTCATGTCTGTGCAGCCAAATACCAATTCAACTCATTCTACAAGTTTGCAGATGACACCACCATAGTGGGTCGGATATTGATTAACGACAAGACGGAGTACAGAAAGGAGATTGAGAATCTTGTAACTTAGTGCCAAGACAACAACCTCTCTCTCAGTGTCAGCAAGACAAAGGAGATTGTTATCGATTTCGATGGCGCCGAAGTACAGATGGTCTAATTCCTAGGAATAAATAACACCAGCATGTACGTATCAAAGTAAATAATTCATCTCATAGCTGAAAATAGACAGGATATATTCCTCAACATTTCTCCTTGCGAAACAGACCTTTTTTAATTCAATTTTTCTATTTTGTTTCCACCTTTTTGGAAATAACATGGAATATGGTTCTCTTTGCTCTGGTATTTTCTCCATAACCCCCAGCAACTTCTTTCCAAAATTCTCCTTACCCTTACTCATTGATTGGGTGGACTAATTTGTCCTTGTGTTATTTTGTGCTATTTGTCGTAACGTTCTTTGGGACCTCTTTCTATGGTGAAGATGATATTTAAGTTTAAGATTACTTGGACCATCTCCGACATCTCCCTACCATTTCTGGATTTCACCATCTCCATCACAGGAGACAGACTAGTGGCCAACATCTACTTCAAACCTACTGACTCCCACAGCTATCTTGACTACACTTCTTCCCACCCTGTCTCCTGTAAAAAGTCTATCCCCTACTTCCAATTCCTCCGTCTATGCCGCATCGGCGCCCAGGATGAGGTGTTTCACACTACGGAATCAGAGATGTCATAAATCTTTAGGAAATACTCCTCTATATCCCGCAGCTCTGCTCTTGCTCCCCCTCACCCCATTCGTAACAAGGATACAGTCCCCCTTGTCCTCACCTTCCACCCCATCAGCCAGCGTATACAACAAATTATCCCCCAACATTTCCGTCACCTCCAACGGGATCCCACTACTGGCCACATCTTTCCATTTCCTCCCCTCTCTGCTTTCCGCAGAGACCGTTCCCTCCGTAACTCCCTGGTCCACTCGTCCCTTCCCACCCAAACCACCCCTCCCCAGGTACTTTCTCCTGCAACCGCAGGAGATGCAACACCTGTCCCTTTACCTCCCCCCTCGACTCCATCCAAGGACCCAAACAGTCTTTCCAGGTGAGGCAGAGGTTCACCTGCACCTCCTCCAACCTCATCTATTGTATCCGCTGTTCTAGATGTCACCTTCTCTACATCGACGAGACCAAACGCAAGCTCGGCGATCGTTTCGCTCAACACCTTTGCTCAGTCCGCATTAACCAATCTGATCTCCCGGTGGCTCAGCACTTCAACTCCCACTCCCACTCCGACCTTTCTGTCATGGACCTCCTCCATTGTCATAGTGAGGCCCACTGCAAATTGGAGGAACAGCACCTCATATTTCGCTTGGACAGCTTACACCCCAGTGGTATGAACATTGATTTCTCTAACTTTAGATAGCTCCTCTGTCCCTTTCTTTCCCCTCCTCCTTCCCAGTTCTCCCACTGTCTTCCTGTCTCCAACTACATCCTTTCTTTGTCCCGCCCCCTCCCCTGACATCAGTCTGAAGAAGGGTCTCGACCCGAAACGTCACCCATTCCTTCTCTCCTGAGATGCTGCCTGGCCCGCTGAGTTACTCCAGCATTTTGTGATAATTTTAAGTTTAAGATGCTCTTTTGATGACAGATGATAAGCCAGATAACAGCTACAGAACTCATAAATCACCGTTCCTTGGGGCTTGTAATAACAAGGAACTGCAGATGCTGGTCTATACCAGAGAAAGGCACGTATGCCAGAATAATTCAGCAGGTCAGGTAGCATCCCTGAAGAACATGGATAGGCAACGTTTTGGGTTGGAACCCTTCTTCAGACTGATCTGAAGAAGTGTCCCGGCTCAAAACATCACCTGTCCATGTTCTCCCGGGTTGCTGCCTGACCTGCTGAGTTACTCCAACACTGTCTTTTCCTTAGGTCTTGATGAAAAAGAGCTTACTTGTATGTTACAGTTACTTTTTCTTGTTTTGGTACACAGGAGACTAATTGCAGTGGCTCTGGTTAGATTTCAAAAGATATTCCTGCAAAGCCTGTAAGGTCATGGATACAAGTGGTGGAGGGATTTAAATCAGCTCACTTAAATGCTGGAATTGGAAGACAATAGAGACAGGGAGTGTAGCCAGGCTGGATTAAGTTAAGGAGAAAAGGATGGCCTAACAAAATAATATAGCGGAATCACAGAAGGGGAGCAGTGAGAGAGGATGTTGCTGAACTCGTCGGAGAGAGGAAGAGAACTTCTTCAAAGTAGACCTTGAGGAGATTTTGCAGTGGAACGGACAAAATGTGTAAGAAAGAAGTGCAGATGATGGTTTAAATTGAAGGTAGACAAAATGCCGGAGTAACAGCGGGACAGGCAGCACAAAAACTGACCATTTTGATGTTTTTTTCCAGGTAAGAACGTACGTGTTGTGTGTGTGATGAGTGTATGCCGGAGGCTTGCTTGTCCTCCAGAACACTTGAGCGACTCCGTGCATCACACCCTTTGACCTACCGTACAAGGGGCTTATGGAAAAAAATGCTACTAATCCTATTTTAGATTTCATCACCTATTGACACTTCCTCCATTAATATATTTACCAACCCCAGAGCACCATAACCATCGCTTGCATCGTTCACTCATAAGGTCATAAGCGATAGGAGTAGAATTAGACCATTCGGCCCATCAAGTCTACTCTGCCATTCAATCATGGTTGATCTATCCTAACCCCAATCTTCTGCCTTCTCCCCATAACCTCTGACACCTGTACTAATCAAGAATCTTGTCGATCTCTCCCTAAAAAATATCCACTAACTTGGCCTCCACAGTCTTCTGTGGCAAAGAATTCCACAGATTCACCACCCTCTGATGAAATAAATTTCTCCTCATCTCCTTCCTAAAAGAACGTCCTTTAATTCTGAGGCTATGACCTCTAGATCTAGACTCTCCCACTCGTGGAAACATTCTCTTCACATCCAGTCTATCCAAACCTTTCACTATTCTGGATGTTTCAATGAGGTCCACCCTCATTCTACTGAACTCCAGCGAGTACAGGCCCAGTGCCGACAAACGCTCATCATAGGTTAAACTACTCATTCCTGGGAACATTCTTGTAAACCTCTGGACCCTCTCCAGAGCCAGCACATCCTTCAGATATTGTGCCAAATATAGCTCACAATATTCCAAATGCAGCCTTACCAGCACCTTATAGAGCCTCAGCATTACATCCACTCTGTCAGTCTCTATTTCCTAATGGGTTCTTGTGGGTTTCTGTTCTCTCTGCCCAATCTCCATCCTGCAATTCAAAGCTTGTTTTATTTCTAATGTATTCCAATTCTGATGAAAGGTTATCCACCTGAAAGGCCAAATAAGGTTCGCTTGCTGAGTAATTCCAGCATTTCTGTTTTAATTTTTCCAGCATCTTGCTCTCGCTCAAGGCTTTTAGGCAGCTAAGGAAATGTTGCTCCTGGCAAAGGAGTGTAGAACTAGTCATGGTCTCAGGCTATGGTGTCAACTATTTAAGAGCGAGAGGAAGAGTATTTTCATGGGAATGTTTAACCCCAGAGAGCCGTGGTTGCCGATTTATGTGGAAGACTGAGGCAATAAATTTTGTCTGAAGAAGGGCAGGGTCCCGACCCAAAACGTCACCTATCCATATTCTCCAGCGATCCAGGCTGACCCACTGAGTTACTCCAGCCCTGTGCGTCTCTTTTTGAATCGATTTTGGTCCTGTATTATGGGGATGTGTAGGTAAATAGGATTGAGGGTAAAGAGCCTGCTACAGAGGGGGCTGCAAAGTCTTGACTTTGTACCCGTTTATAGTCCAATATTTAGATTAGCTAAATTTTCTATAAAAATAAGTCATATTATGGAAGAAATGATTACATTAGTAAGGTGCAAAAACAACAGATGTGAAAAACGGAATTATCTAATAAATTTCAAATACTCAGTTGCTCATCACAAAACTCAAGGAAAACACCTCTCTCTATTTCTGGAAAAATGTAATATTCTGCAATGCTTGATCTGTTTACAAACTGTATAAAATATTCCAGATATATTATGTATACAATAACAAATCACAAATAAATGTTTGTTATTAATATACTAGAATAAAAGAAAACCATTTTCTTAATTTTAAACCGGGAATGTAGAAAGTAATTGCTTATCCACAAAAAAATGGCAACAATATTAAATTGCCTTTCCTAGCTCATTAGGAGTTCCCAAACAGGGACCTTATGGAAATAACTAAAGCTATCTTGACCTGAACTGCACCAAAATAAGCTTAGTCAAGATAAACTTTAAAAAATCAAAAGCAAATTGACTTAAATGCAAATTCAGAAATCCAGAAGAGAAACTTGTTGTATATCTTGACTGTACATTTTCATTTCTTGTAGAAAATGGACAAAATTTCCCAAAAAATCTATTGCATTTTAATGTCCTCAAGAAATTATGCAGATAATTGGCCACAATTGTCCATTACAAACGTGTATTGAATTATCTTGCATTTCTATATATTAAGTTAAAATTATGTAAATATTCCTGCAAGGAGAGTTTGATTAGGTTACTGATAATTTAGATAATTTTATGTATTCCTATCATGGGCCATGCAAGAAATTTTTCCTGGTTTTTAAAAATTTGTTTAACATATAGTATATAAAATTATGAGAGGCATAGATAGGATAGACAGTCAGAACCTTTATCCCCAGAGTGGAAATCTCCAACACTAGAGGGCATAGCTATAAACTAAGAGGAGGAAAATATAATGGAGATGCGCCGGGCAAGATTGAAAAACAAATTAAATATGCATATACAGAGGGTGGTGGGAGGCTGGGACGCATTTCCTGGGGTGGTGGTGGAGGCAGATACGATAGTGATGTTTAAGAAGCTTTTAGATAGGCACATGGTTTGCATGAAATGGAGGGATATGGATCACTTGCAGGCAGATGAGATCAGTTCAATTAGGCATTGCGTTCGGCCCAAACATTGAGCCGAAGGGTCCATCCCTGTGCTGTACTGTTCTACGATCTGGTTAATCAACTGAAGTATTTTTCAACTGATAATTTGTTTTATTTGAATTTGAAACATTTTTGATATTGGAAGACTACAATCCATATATACACAGTGAGAGTAATTTTACTTTCATGCAAAAATAATTTATCATTCTGCAGTGTGTAATAATATACAATATCATTTGTTCTCGTCTTCTCTTTGAAAGCTGCAGTTTTTGAGAAATAAAATAATACTACTTTATTTACACATAAATCGAACTATTAAAGAATCACATACCATTTCATTTAGAATGAATATTGAACTTCAGAGACATGGAGATGTCACATACCATTTCAGTTAGAATGAATATTGTACTTCAGAGACAGGCAGATGTCACATCCATATTCATTGTGATGCAATCATATGTCATACCATAAATGTTTGCAGCATCACATCATAAGATGCCAACAAACTAATCCATAATGTGATTTTTTACAAAAATACAATGAAGTGCACTGAGATAGTATTGAATATTTAAACTCTGAAACGTGCATGTTGGGTCAACGTTCAGAGAAAATTTAACCCTCGAGGTCAGTTTCAATTTGATTTCTTGGTGACTAATATTTTGATTAACTTTAATTATGCTCTTTTCCATTCATGTGAACAATCCCAGTGTCTATATCAAAAGCATTAATGTCTTTAAAAGGTGTCTTGTTAGATCATTCTCAGGTTTCTAGAGAGAAAAAAAAATAGCCTGTTCATTATTTCCTGATAAGTACCAACCGTGCAGTTGTGATAACATTCCCATATTTATTTTTGGATTCACTAGGCCCATTTCTCATTTTGAAGCAGAATCTAATCCTTATTTTAATTAACATTTTGTGGTAAATTTTAATCACAAAGCCGATTATCACTGGGAAACAAAATTGCAAAATTGTTTTAAGTTCTCAAATATAGAAATTTACATTAAAAATTTGTCTTCACGTGTAAAATAATATTTATTAAAATATTCACGTGATACTTCAATTTGGTTGAGATCCAGCATGGAAACAGGCCCTTCAGCCCACAGTTCCGCATCACCCAAGTTTTATGTTATCCTACTTTCCCATCCACTGCTTGCACCCCAGGGCAATTTTACAGAGACCAATTAACCTATAAAGCCACACATCTTTGGGATGTGGGAGGAAACCAGAGCACCCAGACGAAACCCAAGTGGTCACGGAAAACTAGCAAACTCCATACAGGCTGCACCCGAGGTTAGGATCGAACCTGGGTCTCTGGCACTATGGGGCAGCAGCTCTACCTGCTGTGCAATTGTGCTACCCCTCACTGTTAATACTTCTGTAAACATGGCAGAGATTGTTAATTTTTTGCAAATCAGTTTATCCATTATATTCTATTATGTTCTATTTCATTATCTTCTATTTCTGATCTGTATTTACATCAAAAGCATTTTCAGAGCTCTGGCAGTTTTGTTTTAATTGGCATTCATGTGGTTGAACTGCTAGTGCAGTTTTATATCAACTCTTCAAATGATTCTCCATTGTTTGGGGTTGTACCAGTTTTTCTGGCATCTCCTTCAGTGATGTAGGTAACCAATGTATAATAGGTTTGAACTCATAACTCAAATTCATGGGAACATTGGGATATCATCAGATACAAATCTCTTATCTAATGCTTGTAATATCAACATCAAATGGTTCTGATATCAACATCTAATGCTTGTAATATCAACATCAAACACCTCTCTCTATTTCTGGAAAAATGTAATATTCTGCAATGCTTGATCTGTTTACAAACTGTATAAAATATTCCAGATATATTATGTATACAATAACAAATCACAAATAAATGTTTGTTATTAATATACTAGAATAAAAGAAAACCATTTTCTTAATTTTAAACCGGGAATGTAGAAAGTAATTGCTTATCCACAAAAAAATGGCAACAATATTAAATTGCCTTTCCTAGCTCATTAGGAGTTCCCAAACAGGGACCTTATGGAAATAACTAAAGCTATCTTGACCTGAACTGCACCAAAATAAGCTTAGTCAAGATAAACTTTAAAAAATCAAAAGCAAATTGACTTAAATGCAAATTCAGAAATCCAGAAGAGAAACTTGTTGTATATTTTCATTTTCATTTCTTGTAGAAAATGGACAAAATTTCCCAAAAAATCTATTGCATTTTAATGTCCTCAAGAAATTATGCAGATAATTGGCCACAATTGTCCATTACAAACGTGTATTGAATTATCTTGCATTTCTATATATTAAGTTAAAATTATGTAAATATTCCTGCAAGGAGAGTTTGATTAGGTTACTGATAATTTAGATAATTTTATGTATTCCTATCATGGGCCATGCAAGAAATTTTTCCTGGTTTTTAAAAATTTGTTTAACATATAGTATATAAAATTATGAGAGGCATAGATAGGATAGACAGTCAGAACCTTTATCCCCAGAGTGGAAATCTCCAACACTAGAGGGCATAGCTATAAACTAAGAGGAGGAAAATATAATGGAGATGCGCCGGGCAAGATTGAAAAACAAATTAAATATGCATATACAGAGGGTGGTGGGAGGCTGGGACGCATTTCCTGGGGTGGTGGTGGAGGCAGATACGATAGTGATGTTTAAGAAGCTTTTAGATAGGCACATGGTTTGCATGAAATGGAGGGATATGGATCACTTGCAGGCAGATGAGATCAGTTCAATTAGGCATTGCGTTCGGCCCAAACATTGAGCCGAAGGGTCCATCCCTGTGCTGTACTGTTCTACGATCTGGTTAATCAACTGAAGTATTTTTCAACTGATAATTTGTTTTATTTGAATTTGAAACATTTTTGATATTGGAAGACTACAATCCATATATACACAGTGAGAGTAATTTTACTTTCATGCAAAAATAATTTATCATTCTGCAGTGTGTAATAATATACAATATCATTTGTTCTCGTCTTCTCTTTGAAAGCTGCAGTTTTTGAGAAATAAAATAATACTACTTTATTTACACATAAATCGAACTATTAAAGAATCACATACCATTTCATTTAGAATGAATATTGAACTTCAGAGACATGGAGATGTCACATACCATTTCAGTTAGAATGAATATTGTACTTCAGAGACAGGCAGATGTCACATCCATATTCATTGTGATGCAATCATATGTCATACCATAAATGTTTGCAGCATCACATCATAAGATGCCAACAAACTAATCCATAATGTGATTTTTTACAAAAATACAATGAAGTGCACTGAGATAGTATTGAATATTTAAACTCTGAAACGTGCATGTTGGGTCAACGTTCAGAGAAAATTTAACCCTCGAGGTCAGTTTCAATTTGATTTCTTGGTGACTAATATTTTGATTAACTTTAATTATGCTCTTTTCCATTCATGTGAACAATCCCAGTGTCTATATCAAAAGCATTAATGTCTTTAAAAGGTGTCTTGTTAGATCATTCTCAGGTTTCTAGAGAGAAAAAAAAATAGCCTGTTCATTATTTCCTGATAAGTACCAACCGTGCAGTTGTGATAACATTCCCATATTTATTTTTGGATTCACTAGGCCCATTTCTCATTTTGAAGCAGAATCTAATCCTTATTTTAATTAACATTTTGTGGTAAATTTTAATCACAAAGCCGATTATCACTGGGAAACAAAATTGCAAAATTGTTTTAAGTTCTCAAATATAGAAATTTACATTAAAAATTTGTCTTCACGTGTAAAATAATATTTATTAAAATATTCACGTGATACTTCAATTTGGTTGAGATCCAGCATGGAAACAGGCCCTTCAGCCCACAGTTCCGCATCACCCAAGTTTTATGTTATCCTACTTTCCCATCCACTGCTTGCACCCCAGGGCAATTTTACAGAGACCAATTAACCTATAAAGCCACACATCTTTGGGATGTGGGAGGAAACCAGAGCACCCAGACGAAACCCAAGTGGTCACGGAAAACTAGCAAACTCCATACAGGCTGCACCCGAGGTTAGGATCGAACCTGGGTCTCTGGCACTATGGGGCAGCAGCTCTACCTGCTGTGCAATTGTGCTACCCCTCACTGTTAATACTTCTGTAAACATGGCAGAGATTGTTAATTTTTTGCAAATCAGTTTATCCATTATATTCTATTATGTTCTATTTCATTATCTTCTATTTCTGATCTGTATTTACATCAAAAGCATTTTCAGAGCTCTGGCAGTTTTGTTTTAATTGGCATTCATGTGGTTGAACTGCTAGTGCAGTTTTATATCAACTCTTCAAATGATTCTCCATTGTTTGGGGTTGTACCAGTTTTTCTGGCATCTCCTTCAGTGATGTAGGTAACCAATGTATAATAGGTTTGAACTCATAACTCAAATTCATGGGAACATTGGGATATCATCAGATACAAATCTCTTATCTAATGCTTGTAATATCAACATCAAATGGTTCTGATGGAATGTGTGATATTGTTGCAGATCACAGACCTTGCACAGCTCCTGTCTCCAATTTCATTGAAGTCAAGAACATACTGTTATTCTTGCATTTTGCCTCTTTTTTAAAAGATAATATGAATTGTTTAATAATAAAGAATGAATTGTTGGCGAAAGTCAGCTCTAGTGAGCTCAGCAGCTTACTGAAATTGTCTGTATGCTGAAGACAATTAAGTATGATTACTCATCATTGAGGTATGGTATTGAACCTCAATGACATATGTTCAGATATGAGATTATTCAATCAATTATTATTCTATGATTTGAGCTGATGATCAAGGCCTATATTTTGAGGTTGAAGGTGTATTGTGCAGATAGAAATGCTATCCTTGAGCAATTGATTCTCTTTTCTTTTAAATTTAGATCAATGCAAACACTCCAGAGACAATTTTGAAAATAGACCAGGAGATTCTCAGGATTCGGGTCATCACATATGTGAAAATAAACACCATGTATCACATCAACTTATCATTTAAACACTTGGCCTTTGCATGTACCCATGCAAGTAAAGTGACAACAGTTCAAGATTGAACAGTACTTATTGATAAAGCACCTTAAGATGGTTGATGCACAGAAGGTACTATAGAATCACAAGAATGTTTTGTCTTCTGCTTACTTAAGACTAACCCATGAAGATTGAGTATCTGAACCAAGCTGAATTCTCGATTCCACCTTGCATTAAGAGCTTCCGCAGAGATTGTAGTCTTCACCCAGAATACAGCATAGACCAGGAAAGACAAGTAAACATTTAAACCAGGTACTTGGCAATATTAATAGATGGCCAGTTCTCATTTCACCTCTCAAGTCGACTAATACAATTTCCTTATACTGTATTGATTCCTTAATTATAAACTTTCATTTTCAGATTATTTCCTAAACTGCAATGTCATGAATATTTATGATCCACAATTCAATGAAAATAATAACAAATTATATTTAATTTTAGTTCAATACAAAGATGCAATTGTGGTTCTGTCGGCTGCCCATGTGGAACAAGGAAAAACTATATACTTCATGTATTGATGAGTTCATACAGCAGAATGTAAATGTTTGGAGAATAGACCAATTCTTGTACGTTTTGATTTACAAATGTTAAAGGATGACTTTTAGTAGCTTAACCCTTAACCTAGTAACTTTTTATTTCTCATTTTTACAAAATATGTACATTAGAATTTTAAGCTATTAATCACATCCTCTTATAAACAAAGTAAATTTCATTGTGGAAGAACATACAAAATTTGTTTCTATTATAGTGCAGCTTTAAAAAAGTCAAATCTTTAGTTTACATAGAAGATCTTGAAATTAAGCAAGAGACACTTTCCAGTCGACTGAAGAAAATTCATAGGTTTCTGAATATAATGAAAGAATATATTTCATACATATGTATTGTGTTCTTCACACAAGATAAGCAGCTGGCAAATAGGATTTTTTTAAACTCTCCCACACCCCCTCCACCCCCTCCCCCCATACAAGATATCCACCAAATATTTTCATATAGAAGTGTTAGCATAAAGCTCTTCAATTTGTTTCCGGAAGTAATTTCTCATCTCCACTCTTTTGGCCTTTAATGTTGGGGTCAGCAGGCCATTTTGAACAGAGAACATTTCACAGTGGAGATAGACATTTTTTACCTAGAAGCCAAGAAATCACAATTATCAATATCATCAAATCAATTAATTTGGAAAACAAAAATAGGTTACGTGCAAGGAACAAAATTATGGGAAGATATAATGGGATAACAGAATTAACGTGAATGGGTGGTGTGGACTCAGTGGGCCGAAGAGCCTATTTCCACGCAGTATCTTTCAATTCAATACAGTTAGTTACTACAGTTTTCCATTTGTAGTTATTCTTGTTGTAGAAATAAGCATTCCTTTATATTCCAATTATTTAAGTATTTCTAAATAATTCCAAGGGTTCTACGTGATGCTTGCTAAATGTCACCTCTCCGGTACCTTTTCATTTCAATTAGTTCAGTTTGGAAAGCAAATATGTTGGCATCTTATTACAATTGCATGTATGCTTGGTGAGACCATATCTATTATACTGTGTACAGTTCTGTTTTTAATACATAAGGAATTATATGCTTTCATTAAAGGTTTACTAAATTGATTCCATGGATGATAGGTGGTTCCAGTGCAGAGAGAGTGAACAGTCTGGACCTACATCTAAATTTATTTACAATATTTTTGGTCCACTCAGCACGTACCAAATTTGCAAGATTGCCTGCTAAAAAAGTTATGTAAAGCCATAACAAAAAAAGACTAACAAATTGTTAAATGAGTACATTAATCTATTAGTGATGTGAATTATCAATGCTTTTGAGGCCTGTAGTGATAGAAATATTAAATCTTTTTTTAAGATTTGAATTTCTTACTTCTGCTGAGAAATGGAATAAAAATTCACAATACTTTCATAAAACATATGACGACATCCTAAGTATAAAGCCCACACTGCTCAGATCTATTATTTTCAGAAAGAACTGGTAAAAATTAAGGTTAAATTAACCAATTTTTTATGCAACTTGGCAATTTTAAGTCATTTTGATAGAAAGTGGTAAATCAATTTCTCCAATGAGCCTTAATTTAAAAAAATCATAATTCCAGATTTGACTTTTTTTTTTTATTTCTGCTGGTTCTCCTGTCATATAGCTCTTCTTTCACAAGATATCCAACTAATCATAGCTTACTCAAATTATTTAAATTAAAAATACCATGCATTTAAAGTCCATTAAAATATGTCAAGTAACTAACATCAAATTTGATCTTGCATAAAATATGAATACTAGGAATTTACGCCTTAATAATCAAGGATCTAAAAATCGTAGTCCATACTCCTTACCTGTTCAAATGAATAAAGGCCAGCCTGTTGCCCCAGTTTTACCATGTCCGCCATGATAGCTTTTTTAAAATCCTAAATTTAATCAAAGCATTTTGTTATGAGTGTCTGTAGCTTTCTTCTAGAATTGACATCCAGCAACAGAAAATGAGATGCAAGTAGGCATGCAGAGCAAAATTAAATCATGCAGTGTTCTTCACTACCAACAGAGGTCATCTTATTAACGTTTTGCCCCAACAGGTTTAATCATAAACTTATGTTGACTGCAAAATTATTTATAATGATATCAGGTTTAATGCATTATATATTCCAGATATGCATCTTTAAATGCACTTTAAAAACGTACCTTGGATTTACACAGTTCTCCATATGATCCATTAAATCCCCTTTTCCCTGCCCAGGCTTCTGTAGCTTCTGGATCTGGTACGACAATACCTACCAAGAAGGACTGTACCAAAGCAGTGGAAGGATGTTTATGTCATCAGAAAATGAAATATAAATTTTAATTAAAATTTATAGATTCAACTTTCATGAGATGAAAAGTTATAATAAAATGTAAACAGCTTTTGATTGTTGTATTAAATATTAATAGCACCAGAAGTTGTCCCGTTAAATGATAACACACCATTTGATCTTGTGTAATGTAAATGCTTTTTACAACTCTGTTCTATTATATTATTAATACCAACTTCTGGATGAATTTCAGTTTATGTTTGCTTGCAATTGTTCCCCATTCAGTCGGCCATTCTTTCCCTTAATTGCTCATTGTTAAGTCCCATTATCACAAGTTGATATTTATTATATTCTCTGATGTATTGGGTGACATATATCCAATACAACAACACAGGGACCCGTCAGTAGGATGAACTGCAAATAACCCGAGACAAAAGTATATTTAAAGAACCGGATTAATGGGTAATATTTCACACAGATGTTCAAATGCAATTGTTATATTTACCTGCAAACTATCTCCATGGACATACACTTGGGCCACAGGTTCACTCCGTACATAAATATTCTCAATTTTTTCAGGCGCAATGTACTCTCCTTGAGCAAGTTTGAATATATGTTTCTTTCGGTCTATGATTTTTAAAGTGCCATTCTATATTTAAGAAAACAAAGCAAAGACCTCCACAAAACTTCTGACAATAACTACAATGTAAATCACAATATTACTCTTGAAAAATAAAGCATAATGGAAAATTCTAGGTGGCTATTTCTAGCATGTAATTGACCATCCCTAGTTGCCCTCCAGAACGTGATGGTGAGCTGCCTTCTTGAACCACTGCAGGTGGGGTGTGGATCACCTACAATGTAATCCAGGATTTTATCCCATTGATGGCAAAGGAACAGCGATGTATTAGTCAGGATGGTGTGTGGCTTGATGACATTCGCTTGTAGGATCCTCCACATACTGCTCCAGAAAATCATTTCTCGTATACAATCCCCATTAAGTCATGTCATATAGAATTGCAAAATATTAAATTATTTTTCTTTCAATGTCTATTTGGGATGGGGTATGCTCTTTGGCCTGTCGAGTGTCCTGCTATTCAGTGAAGCGATGGTTGTTCTGTATTTAATTCCACTTTTTCCTCATACTTATTGATTCGTTTAGTTTAGAGATACAGCATGGATATAGGCCCTTCGGCTTACCGAGTCCGCACCGACTGGCAATCGCCCATATACTAGTTCTATCCACTAGGAACATTTTTGTAACTGAAGCCAATTAACCTACAAACTTGTATGCCTTTGGAATGTAGAAAACCAGAGCACCTGGAGAAAACCCACACGGGAATGGAAAAGGTACAAACTGTGCATATAACACCCAAAGTCAGAATTGAACCCGGGTCCCTGGTACTGTGAGGCAGTAACAATACCACTGCACTTGATACAGTTTAGTTAATTATATTGAACAAAGTTAATGAATTTATATCGCAATAATTATATTTGAATGAAAGTCAGGTGCCACTGTATGTTTCTTTTTTTCCTAGTCAGATGTGCAGCACTTTGGTCAACGTGGGTTGTTTTTAAATGTGCTATACAAATAAATTGACTTGACTTGACTTGACTTAAGAAACTATTAGCTATTACTGTTCTACATGTGGATGCACTCCATACTCCCATTTATATTTAGATACAAATTTATAACAATGATGACACTCCAGAGGGTATGTTTTACAAAGACTGTTTTATCAAATATATTAAAAAAATAGAGACCTTCAGAAAATGATCATTAATTAGCTAAACCGCACAATGAAACTAATTAGATGGTAGAGGCTTACCTTTAACCATTTGCCAATGTCCCCAGTATGTAGCCACCTGTCTTTGTCCAAGGCTTCAGCAGTTTTCTCTGTGTCTTTGAGGTAGCCTTTGAAGACATTTGGTCCTTTCACACATATCTAAAATATAATGGTCATTTGAAACAGTCAGTCAAAAGATTATGTTGCAATTTTATTTTTCAATCTTCCACAATCGGGTTCCTTCTTTATAGTTGGAGATACCTCAGCATTAGTTTTAGTTGTCACTTTTGCACAATCAAGTCAGAGTCCCCTATCTACTACTTCAATGCAGTGAGTTGGGATGATAGAGATGGGATTTGACTGGGCAGTCAAAGTAGCAAGGGCAATAATAATCAAATTGCTCTACGAGGAGTATGTTATCATTTCTGAAGATGTTTCCTTCATGTGATATGTCCCTCAAATAGAATATCAAAGAATACCTAAAACTCGGGCTGAAATATCATGAGATGTAAATATTTACCTACCTCTCCTTCTCCTTTTGCAGAGAAATATTTCATTTCTTCTACATCAATAAGTTTGAGAAAATTACATGGTAAAGGAGCCCCAACATGTCCTGGAGAAAGTGGATGAAGCAATTTATTAATTGCAAAGCAAATCATTTTATGTCATGAAGGAGAATATAGATTTTAATACGTGTTTGGAGACAAGAACTAAAGTGCGTAAATACAAAACTGATTAAAGTTTGCTTAAATACTAATGACCAGGAAAGGCATCCTATCCTCCTTGCCCATTCCTTTTGCGATTTTCCCCTTGATCCTTTTGTTCAACACCCTTTTCCTCTATTTTCCCTCTTCCACTCTTTGTACCTTACTTTTCTGCACAACTTGCTAGCCCGTATTCTTCTTGTCCTTCCTAGCTCTTCCCACTTGCTTTTCCTCTTAATCCTATTTTGCTCAATTTATGTCTTACCTCTACTTTATTTTCCTTCTCTCCATGTCCCATCAAACAACTACCAAGCACTCTCTCTTCATATCATTGCGTCCATACCATTATCTGTATACTTTCCTCCTGCAGTTCTTCTTCCCTTCCTCTCTTCCATTATTCTGTCTTTCCTCTACATTTTCCTCAATCTTCCCTTCTTCAGCACTCTTCCAGTCTGGCCATCCATTTCATCTCCTTTTTCCCCACTACTTTTTTCATCCCTGCACTTTAAATAATTCCTCCTCTTGCCCTCCTCCAAATCTTTCATGCACTCACCTAAACCTTCCTTTACTTCCAGCTCCATGTTTTTTCCAAGCTCTTTCCTAGACAGTCCTCTCGCTTTCACATCTCTCACCATTTTCCTTGCCTTACTTCTCTCCACACTACAAAGCAATCATCCATTTACATCTGTTTTAGTCCCATTTTCCTCTCATCTATCTTATAAATGTGAGGTTATCCATTTTGGTGGTAAGAACAGGAAGGCAGATTATTATCTGAATGGTGTCAAGTTAGGAAATGGGGAAGTACAAAGAGATCTGGGTGTCCTTGTTCATCAGTCACTTAAAGTTAGCATGCAGGTACAGCAGGCAGTGAAGAAAGCTAATGGCATGTTGACCTTTATGACAAGACGAGTTGAGTATAGGAGCAAAGAGGTCCTTCTGCAGTTATACAGGGCCCTAGTGAGACCGCACCTGGAGTACTGTGTGCAGTTTTGGTCTCCAAATTTGAGGAAGGACATTCTTGCTATTGAGGGAGTGCAGTGCAAGTTCACTAGGTTAATTCCCAGAATGGCGGGACTGTCGTATGTTGAAAGACTGGAACGACTAGGCTTGTATACATTGGAATTTAGGATGAGAGGGGATCTTATTGAAACATAAGATTATTAAGGGTTTGGACATGCAAGAGGCAAGAAACATGTTCCCAATGTTGAGAGAGTCCAGAACCAGGGGCCACAGTTTAAGAATAAGGGGTAGGCCATTTAGAACAGAGATGGGGAAAAATGTTTTCACTCAGAGAGTTGTAAATCTGTGGAATTCTCTGCCTCAGAAGGCAGTGGAGGCCAATTCTCTGGATGCTTTCAAGAACGAGTTAGATAGAGCTCTTAATGATAGTGAAGTCAGGGGGTATGGGGAGAAGGCAGGAACGGGGTACTGATTGTGAATGATCAGCCATGATCACATTGAATGGCGGTGCTGGCTCGAGGGGCCGAATGGCCTACTCCTGCACCTATTGTCTCTTTTAAGATTTGTCCTTCTCCCCTTTCCTTGAAAAATATAATAATTTCCCTCCTCATCTCTCCCAAATTCCCCTTTCCTCCCTCACCTTCCCCATTACTTCAGATTACTCCTATAACACTGCCCGCTTGGGTCTCTATCTTTGCATTGATCTCGCTTGTCCTTGCTACTTTGCCCTTCTCCGTTTACATCTTCTTCCTCCACATCATTAAGATTTTATACGTTTGAATGACTATCAATAAACGAAGACTTAACAAATCTGAAGCAAGTTTGCTCTATTTCTCGTAGCTGAATATTAATTTAGGAACCTTGTATAAACCTCCACATATATAGGGTGTTATTGCATTGGAAGCTAAAATTAGTATCAGATAGTACCTGATGTCCAGTCTCCAGGTGTGGTGAATGTACATCCAGCTGTGCACTCAGTCTGTCCATAACCTTCGTATACCTGACAATGGCAAGAAGAGCATTCTCAATAATTTCTTAAGCTCTACTGTATTGAGTGTCCATATACTAGCAGAATGGAAGACGTCTATACAACTGCTGATATCTCTCAATCTTTCTTATTTAACGTTATTGTTTAAAACTAGATGAGGTATACACTTGATTATAATATAGGTTTTTTAAATGAAAAAATGGTAAATAACAGATGCAAGAAAAAGCCTCTGGTGTTAGGGATATTGAGGGACCTCAGAGTACAAGTTCATCGATCCTTGAAGTAAGTAGTATAAAGGTTATGCTCCAACTTTATAAAGGCTAGTTGCAGCTCTGGTCATTGAGGTGTAGGAAAGATTTGATGAACACTGGGGAGTGTAGAGGAGATACACCAGGATGATGCATGGGATGAAGCAGTTCAGTTGCGAAAAGAAACTGGAGAAGTTGGATAATCTCTTCATGCAGCAGAGGTGGTCAAGGGAGGGCATAATTGAGGTATACTAAATATGAGGGATATAGATAATTTTGACTGCAGGGACCCCCCCCCCCCCCCCCAGGGGGATTCTGCCTGACCAAGGTTGCTGCCATTGGTCATGTTTATTTATTGTTTTGGTGCATTAAAGTCCCTGTAAAAACTGCAGCAAGAATTTATTTATTTTCCGTTCCCAGCACAAATGACAATTAAACACTCTTGATTCTTGTTTGGTAGTTCTGATTTGATCAGTCACAATAATGGTGCAAGATTGTTTTTTAAGATCTGACTGCATACTTTTTTTAATTAAAATTATTGTTGAATAAAAGATTTATGGAGTGATGGAAATTATAAAGGTAGTTAAGGAAAGATAGAATAATTATTGCACTGGACTGCAGAATAGGTTTCTCAAGACAGCCATTTATAAGTGGAATCTACATTGAGCCATTGGTTAATCACTATTACTGCAATGTATTCCCCCTTACATCATCAATATTTAATAAATGTCACCAGTTTTCCGACAACTTTGCTGAAGGTAAATTAGATGATACGATATTTTGTAAAAGCAACATTGCATTATATCATGCAATATTTTACTACCATTTAGCCAATTTCAAGGTGCATTTTCTTTAAGGCCAGAAAATCCAACAACAACAATCTAATCTGAGGTCACACAAAATTTAATTGTAACTCAGGAATCAGGAGAGCTTGGAAGGCATATGATGGTTTAATGCTGTGGATCGGAAAAGCCAAGCATTTTTTAATTGGCAGCAACTGTCACTTGGAGCGTAAAATAGTGCATCCCCAAGCTTGTTTGAGCATTCAATATCTGTTATTTGTAGATTATCTGTAACTTTTGTTCATGACCCAAAATACTGGACCATAATTTTACCTGGTAGCACCAATGTGAAATTGGGTTTGCACTCAATAAGCAAGAAGCTCGCAGTATTGAGGAATGCAGAGTCCAACATTCTTGTAGAGTCACTTACACAGTGAATGGCAATCTTCTCCATGGATTGTCACCTTGTCGTGGTGGAGAAGCTTGTGTGGTCCTGAGATCCTGAGAGCGATGCCATCTGGAGCTATGCTCCTGGTAGGGTCACCCATGGCAGTAAGGTCGAGGGGAAGGTCCCTGACAAAGAGCAATCCAACCAAGACCTCAATGGTGGAACAGGCAGAGGATGATGGCTGACTTTAGTGGAGTGTCACAACGGCTGGGAAGGCGGATGAAGGCTGCAGCAGAAAAGGGTCCCCGGTCGTCGTGGACTCCTTGCCACTGGATCCTGACCCAGATCTGTCAAGGACCCTGTGGTGGCTATCTGTACACCAGTCTCCCAACGTTAAACAAAGTCATGCACAGGCGTCCTCCATAAAGGAGGACAGTCATACTTGCTTCAAGTGACTGCCAATGATGAATGGCAGGGCTCTGGGGAGTGTTGTAGAGCAGAGGGATCTAGGAGTGCAGGTACATAGTTCCTTGAAAATGGTGTCATAAGTAGATAGGGTGGTCAAGGAGGCTTTTGGCACATTGACTTTCATCAGTCAGAGTATTAAGTGTAGAATTTGGGTGGTCATGTTCCAGTTGTACACAACATTGATGGGGCCACGTTTAGAGTATCGTGTTCAGTTTTGGATACCCTACTATAGGAAAGATGTTAAGTTGGAAAGGGTGCAGAGAAGATTTATGAGGATGTCGCCAGGACTCAAGGGCCTGAGCTATAGAGGTTGAGCAGGCTAGGACTTTATTCCTTGGTGCGCAGGAGTATAAGGGGTCTTATAGAGGTGTATCAGATTATGAGAGGAATAGATAGGGTGAATACGCACTCTTTTACCAAGAGTAGGAGAAACAAGAACCAGAGGACAGAGGTTTAAGGTAAGGGGGATAAGATTAAATAGGAATCCAAGGGACTACTTTTTACACAAAGTGTGGTAGGTATATGGAACTAACTGCCAGAAGAGGTAGTTGAGACAGATACTACCACAACATTTAATAAACAATTGGACAATTGGACAGATGCATGGATAGGATAGGTTTGGAGGGGTGTGGGCCAAATGCAGGCAGGTGGGACAAGTGTAGATGGGGTATGTTGGTCAGCATGGGCAAGTTGTGCCTAAGGGCCTGTTTCCACACTGTACGAATCTATGGCTCTATAATTTATGACTCAAGAGTTTGCAATAGTCCCTACAAATATCACACCACTTGCCTTTTCTGCAGGTTAATAGAAATTAGTTGTACTAATGGCCACAGAGTCCACCATTATTGTGGGGAAGAGGGAACAGCCACCCAGGAGATGTGAACTCAAACACCCATAGAGTCATCAGTACCAAGAAGGGTCCAGACCCGAAACATCACCTAACCATGTTCTCCCGAGATGCTGCCTGACCCATTGAGTTACTCCAGCACATTGTCTTTTTATTTTGTAAACCAGCACCTGCAGCTCCTTATTTCTACAGTAAAGATGTTAAGTGTATGGACCATCTCTCTTTGCTATTTATGAGACGTTGAATGAGATGTAATTATAGATTTGGATTATTCAAAATAAAATTGTTCCAGGAAACTTGAAAAAGTAACAGAAGCAGGAAAAAAACCTTGCGTACCTGGCAACCCAGTGCCGCTCTTAGGAAACCAAGCACAGCAGGAGAGGCAGGAGCAGCCCCGGTCACAATCATCCTCACCTGTCCCCCCAGACTCTCCTGTGCAGATAAAGATCTTTAATTAACAGGGAGCACTACAAATTCTGGGTAACACACATTTAATGGAAACTTCACATTACATCATGACCAGGGAAATTTTTAGAAGTTTCTAAACTGCAAACAACATTTCACACGGTTTTCAAATACGAGAGGCCAGTTTCAATAAAAATCCAGACTTGCACTGGAATACAAGTCAGGAGAAGTACAAAGGATCAGTACCAGCCTCTATATTTTCTAATCCGTGCCAATTATTCTTGACTCGGATAATTTCCCAGTTAGCTTTATAACTGATCTATAAATGTACCCCCATAGAGTATCCTGCAAATACAACTGTTGCTAAATACAAAGAATATTACTCCCCCTGGAATTAATAGATCAGCAAAAGGTTACAAAGAGAACATTAACCAGACTTTCCTCCAAAGCTAGAAGATTATAAAGTTACATCATGTTAAATTTGGAACATGGTAATTAGTTTTTCTATGGTGACTTGGCGATAGGAAGCAATGCAGATGACTGTAGCATTTTAATCATGCAAGCTTGAGGGTAGTTAAATGGTTCACTTCATCCACTGAATAGTCTTCTGCATCCCTTTAAGAAATACATATCTGATCTTCCAATTGCCGACAGCATAGAGGAAGTTGGAAAGATTTTCACCAGTATGTAAGAGAGTAAGCTATTTCGTGGTCAAAATTAAAGATCAATTTGCCGTGGGATGATAATCAACCCTTTATTGAATGCGTGAGGAAAACAAACAAAACAAAGATTGGCTTTCTGAAAATTTGCTGACCTAAAGTTTATGCGAACATCCATCTGTATGTCAAGGTGCAAGGATTAATTTTCCCAACACAACAATTACAGAGTCTAAATGTCATGTACTTTCAAATGACGTGCAGGTTTGTAGGTTAATTGCAATAAAAATGTCCTCCTTGTGTTGAGTGAGAGTGGATGAGAAAGTGGAATATCAGAACTAGTGTGAATGGGTGAGCATTGACTCAGTGGGCCAAAGGGCCCATGTTCATGCTGTTCTCTGAACTAAACTTTAAACTAAGGTTAAAACGCAACAGATATGAGACCTGGTGTGCGAAGTATTGATGTTAAATGGTATGTAATGATAATCATGAGTTCCTTTTTTACCTGTATTTTCTTGAAGAAGATTTTATCCCAGATGCTATCATTCCTTATGATACCATTTCGTACCTCAGTTGCTTTTCTTCGAGCAGCAAATTCCAGTAGCCAGCGTTTTACTGGTGTACCCGCTTGACTAAATATCTAAAATAAATCGATTATATATATATATTGTACTTTAGTTGCATGACGTACTAAAAATACACACTTGAAATGCTTTAAAAGAGAACAATGCACAAACAATTGGGAAAAAGAAATAGTACTGGTAAAGAGAAAGAATATCATTTTAGATAGGAACAGAGTGTACAAAAGCATCAGCCGACAACAGTAGGTTTCGGACCTGAAATATGAACTCTTTTCACAGCTGCTGCCTAGCGTGGTGAGAGTTCCCAGCATTTTCTGTTTTTAATCACGAAATGATCTCATACAGGTTTAGGAACTTATGTAGATGCACGAGGTATATTAAACAAGATTCGCAAAGTTGTAGGTCTAATTAACAATGTCAGGTTGTGGGGTTGTGATTATATTACACACATGCAGTGCTTTTTATGTGACATTACATCGTACCAGCAGCTCGAGAAAGTTAAACTTCATTATTTTGTTTTTCAGCCACGTGATATGCATGTTTATTAATTATGTGTACTGGCATTTTTTGTGTACAATAAAAAGCAGCGAGTCATGGCTAAATAAATGATAAACAGTAAACCCTTGTTTAATGGACATGCTTTACCAACTGCCCCACTGGAACGTCCTGTTGTCTTAACTAGTAACACGAGTGCACATGTTATGTTATACCTACTAAATTGTGCATTCATTTTACAGAATAGATCTTACCTTATCGTACATTCTATTTAACAATCTTGGAACTACAGGAAATATTGTTGGATGTAGAGCCTTCATATCATCAGACAGGAGCCTAATGTCACCTTGGAAGAAACCAATCCTGCCTCCATGGCATATAACGACAGACTGAAAGAATATAGAATCCCAAAGACTTAAAATAGTCCCAAAGTTGATGTTCCTGTCACAATGTTTAAAGTACTTCAAGTTATTCAATGAATAAATTGAATTTAAAAAAAAAAAGCTAATTTCAGATTAGAGTATGACATTTACATAAAGATAAAATGGCAGATGATCATTTTAAAGTGAACTGCATCATAGCGGAGGTAGTTAATGAATGGAACACTTTTTTTTGGAGGCACAAGTGACCTGAAATAAATTGTTGATTAAGACTAATCTTGGGAGTGAGGATTTTAGAAGATATCCTTGGATCAGAGCTGGGACATTTATTGTTTGTTATCTACATTAAGGATTTGGATATGAATGAAGAGTATGAGTGCAAAACACAAATAGCCTACAAAAACCTTGTCCATTGTCATGCAACAGGTGATTTGTAGTAGAAATAAAGAACTAAAGATGCCGCTTTACACCAAAGATACACAAAGTGCTGTAGTAATGCAAGTCAGGCAGCATCTCCGGACAAAAAGAATGGGTGTCATTTCGGGTCAGAACCCTTCTTCAGACTGAACGTTGGGGGTGGGGGTAGGTGAAGAACTGGAGGTGAGGAAAGATCAGGACCAGCCACAAATTACCTCAGGCAGTACGTTGCCTGGTAGGTGAGATCTCAAGAGAAACAATGGAGAACCGTGGAACTGGTAAAACAACTAGGGAGGAGGAGAATATGAGATGAAGTTACTTAAAATTAGAGAATGCAATGTTCATACCACTGGGTTGTAAGCTACCCAAGCAAAATAGGAGGTGCTATTCCTCCAATTTGCAGGTGGTGATCTGTAGCGTTTCATTGTCAAGGTCGGATTGGGCTTGCATGGATTGGTTCAAGAGAATGACAGGAAAGTAGCTGTCCCGAAATCTGGTGGAGTGCCGCTTCAGGCTTTTGGTAGCAACGAGAAGAGGGACTGCCCTTGGTGGCGAGGATCCTCGATGATAGATGCTGCCTTCTTGAGGCAGCGACTCACGTAGATGCTTTCTGTGGTGGTGAGGGCTGTGATCGTGATCATTGGGCGAGACCACCACTCTGCAGTCTTTTCTGTTTCTATGCATTTGCATTGCCGTGCCAGGCATGATGCAACCAGTCAGGATCAGTCAGTCAGTCAGTCAACCAGTCACCAAGTTGATGTAGTAAGACTAGTGTGTAATAATATACTATAGTGGGAAAATTAAAGTGTTGGCATTTTGTAAGTGTATTATCAGGCTGTTAATGAAAGCTACCGAATGAAAACACCAAATTGTATGATGACATTTGAAAGAAAGTAAATCTACATTGCATAGTGTTGCTTTAATTCAAAGCAAGACGTTGTGTGTGATATATTGATACGAAACAGTTGGTCACACAAATCTAATAGATATTTAGTGTCTTAGAATCACTGGGATGGCATTGAAATTACATTCACTTTGATGACACAATTAGTTTTTGTTTGGAGATACAATGTGGAAACAGGCTCTTCGGCCCACCAAGTCTACACTGACCAGCAATCACCTGCACACTAGTTCTATCCTACACACGAGGGACAGAAGCCAATTAACTTACAAGCTTGCATGTCTTTGGAATGTGGGAGAAAACTGGAGCACCCAGAAAAAACCCATGGGGTCACAGGGAGAGCATATAAACCCCATACAGACAACACCTGTAGTCAGGATTGACCCAGGTCTCTGGTGCTGTAAGGCAGCAACTCTACCGCTGTGCCACTGTGTCACCCTGTGATGCAATTTAGTTGGTTGTAACAAGATTTAGCATAAATATGAAGGAACTGCAGATGCTGGTTTACAAAAAAAGAATCAAAGTGCTGGAGTAACTCAGGCCAGGCAGCATCTCTGGAGGACATGGATAGGCGACGTTTTGAAGAGTAAACATCGCCTATCCACATCCTCCACTGATGCTGCCTCACCCGCTGAGTTACTCCAGTACTGTGCCTGTGTGTCTGTTTTTAAAGCATAAACATGGTTTTCAGTGAACATAATGTCATTAGTATAGTAAATATTTAGTATTTAGTCAGTAAATATAGTATTAATCAAAGTTAATACAGCTCTTAGTAGGGCTTTACTAAAAGCTTAAGCAGTTAAGAACAGAAAATAAATTCATATATTTTCAACGTGATGAAAAACACTAATGTTACTTTGCTGCCCTTTTCCTTCTTACCTGTACCATTCTTTCAAACATGTGTGCTAATGGCAAGTAGGAAATATGTACATCTTCAGATGTAGGTAACCATTGGCTCTGTAAAATATAATATACGGCATAGGCCTGGTGAGAGAAAGAGACCGACTCTTACCTGGATAACTCTCTCAAACATATGAGCCAGAGGCAAGAAGGAAACAAGGACATCATCCTGTCTTGGAAAGATCACTTTCTGCAGAGGGTATGAGGGAATGTGAGACAGAGGAGAATACACTGACAGAGAGACAAAGAGAAAGTTACAAAAGAAAAGAGAAATGGCATCAAGAAGAAACGGACACAAATTAAAGGAGCTTTGTCATCTGCTAGGTTGTGTGAAGAGGAAGAAAATGTTAGTTACACCCTACAAAATTGTGTTAATTCCCACATCAAAAATCATACCTCACAACACACCAAGCTTGAAATATCAACTTCACATCTCTCCACAAATACTGCCTGCCTTGCTAAGTGTTTCCAGCATTTTGTGTTTTTATTTCAGCTTTATAATTTAGCCTCTTGTAAAAAAAATGTTCTCCGTTTGTCAAAGCTTTCGTCAGATATGTACCCTGTCCTGAGGACAAGGGCTGTTCACAAGAAAGGCTCGCAGACAACCGATATAACACAAAGGGACTGTCAAACTGCGCTGTGCTTTAAATTGGAAAAAAGCTCTGTGTAACCAATTTAATAATTTGCCACACACTACGTTGCAATCAAACGGTACACAGTTTCACGAAGATTCAGTGCCTCTGACCGATAAGATTTCTTTCTTCCTTCTGCTTTCTCGCACAGTACAGGCACCGCATGTTTTACGCTGGGGTTATGTTCTTGGAAAGCAGTGCACAATTTTTTTAAAGCGCAAAAGTCTAATTTTTTTTAAATGTGCACGTAAACTTGACGTTAATTAATCAAGTGCCTTGATCCAAAAATGCATAAATCAAACACAGGTAAAACACAAGTTGCCTGTAGTCCCAAGCTGGCTGCTCACTAAATTGCCCATGAATTGTGTTATGGACATCAACACAGCAAAATGTTGTGAACACTATGGCAGAGTAAATAATGAAATAGCATGTACATTTTTTTCCCCATTAGTATAAACAAGCATATCTATATAATCTATGTGGAAAATGCGAGTTTTCAATACTCAATCAACACATTATCTGGAAAACGTAAACTTTCCAAATATATATGGTAAAACTTTTTTCCTGCATTGCCCTGGACCTCTGGGTTAGGAGTTTTTGCTTTAGATTTTTTTAAACTATATATTACTGAACATATTGAATGTTGATTTAATATGGCAGCAGAGTATAACTGGAAAGACAAATATCTCAAGTATAATGACACAAAAATTACCATCAGATATTACATAAAATGGTCAAATTTCAGTTCTTCAATATTGAACAGGAAGATCAAACAATCTAATCCACCATTAAACACCACAGTTTTATGTTACAATTCTCCCTTTCTCAACATGGGGAATGCTCATTTCCTATATAAGATTCTTGGACTGCAACAAGTGTCAGAAGGTTGCAGCCCCTGTTCAAACAATGTGTGTGAAAACATACAACTGGACTCAGATTCATAGGCAAAGGTTTTTAAAAAACCATTTACTGAATGGAGTACCTGCCCTGTTGTACATGCCCTGCCCACACACCCTGCTACTTTCTAGGATTTATGAAGATAAGTATAATCCCTTTAATCTGCATCTGTTGTGAATCGTTTCTGCTGCTGAATGCAAGTTCAGTGTGTCTGATTGCTTATATTAGGAGCATTAGTTATGATGCTTAGGGTGAGAGGGGCTACATCTACATTTAATCTGTATCACTAACTGGAGATCGAGATTCTCCATACTTAAAGCAGCCATTAATTGTGGCTGTGAAGTCCCTTAACACTCAATCCTTTTAGTCCCATAAATGTGCTATTTAATATGGATAATTTGGAACTCAGTGTGTGCAAGTCTATACCATTCCATAGCTCTTTTCATTAAAACATCTACTGTTGTTCATTGTTCTTTTTACTTTGCACTGATGTCGAATTCCTGTATTTATCTTGTGGTTCACAGTCTTATTCACCTAATTGGCAGTTTTCTGTTCTCCTATTAATTGCTTCCAAGAATAGTTGATTATATCTCACACTGATTAAGCAGCAGATAACAATTGGCGTAACAGGAAATAACTAACAATTGCCAGAAGGAGGAATATCTGAGGAAAGATCCTGACCAGAAACGTCACCCATCCCTTTTCTCCAGTGATGCTGCCTGACCTACTGAGTTACTCCAGCACTTTGTGTCTATCTTTGCCTAACCACATCATCAGTCCCTTCAATTTAAGAACACAGATTCCATATGTTCACAAGACAGAATGGAAGCAAGGTCAAATCAATGAATTTCTCAATGAAGAAGAGTCCCGACCTAAAACGTCACCTATCCATGCTCTCCAGACATGCTGCCTGATCCGTCGTTATTCTAGCACTTTGTGTCAAGTTCAAATCAATATCGGTGAAGGGTCTGAGGAAGGGTCTTGACCCGAGGCGTCGCCTATTCCTTCTCTCCAGGGATGCTGCCTGTCCCGCTGAGTTGCTCCAGCATTTTGTGTCTATCAGTGATATCCAATGAAGTTTTAAAAGTGTGGTAATACCATGGCTGAACTTGTTTAAATTTCCATTTAATTAACATTTAATCTGTTTTACAAATTCATCCAAATATTTCGCAAATTAACATGGTCTACATATTTTTGCACAATGTTAATTATACAAGAGTAATGAGGACTGAAAATAGTGCTTTCTTTATGACAAGCTCCAAATGGTTATTTTACTTGCGGCCAAAGAGATTTTAGTTTCTATATTCACCTCTGTAACTTTCAAAAACCCTGAAAAATCAGCCACCACATTCCCATGTGTGAGTTTGGCACCTTTAGGATTTCCTGAAAAGAAACATATATCGTCAAACCAATCATAATTCACAAAATAGAAAGCAACTAAAATAAAGTGAAAAATAAAGTGAAAGAGGAAAATTGATGTCGAGGCCTGATGTTTTCATGCACCAAATGGCCACCGACAATGATGTAAAGTTGTAATGAAAACTTTGCCTAGCCATTTAATCTTGTTACTGTTTTTGTGGGTATCTGCTAAGTACATAAATTGAGCATTGCCTTCTAAAAAAAATTCTGCAGGCATGCCAATATTGATCTCCCAACCATAACTCCTGGCTCTGAGAAAGCAATAAGATTCAAACATATTTGTGGGACTGGCACACTATAGAAGTCTGCAAGGGTAAGGTTTCAGCTTGCCTTTCCCTGAGGGAAGGACATTACCAAATCAAATGGGTTGTTATTAACAAATCAGTAGTTTCATGGTTACCATCACCAATATCAGTTCATTAGTTAGATATTATTCATTATCATGAACACAAATTCACATAAAAGACAGGTCTGAAGAACAGCCTAAACCAGAAACATCTATCCATGTTCTCCAGAGATGCTGCTTGAACGTACTCCAGCAAGGTGTACATTTGAGTATGAACCAGCATCTGCAGATCTTTGTTTCTACGTGAATTTAAATTCCCCAGCTCAAGTGGTAGATTTGAACTCATCATCCCAGCCTCTGGCTACAAGCCCACTAACATAATCATTACTCTACCATACTTGGAGCAGGGACCATTCCAAAAAGTAGCGGGATTGAGAAAGACTATAAGTTATTTTTCCTCTGTATCTATAGACATATGCATACATATGTTTCCAGCTATGGAACTGAGGCACAGTGGTGCAGAATTGCTGCTTTACTCGGGAGTACCAGAGACCCCGGGTTCAATCCTGACAACAGGTGCTGTCTGTATGGACATGTATGTATTGTACATTCTCCCTGTGACTGCGCGTTTTTCCCCCCAGGTGCTCCGGTTTCCTCCCACGCTCCAAAGAAGCACATGTCTGTAAGTTAATTGGCTTGTGAAAAAAAAAATTTGTAAATTGTTCCTAGTGACTAGGTGTACAGTGTGATCGCTGGTCGGCGTGGTCTTGGTGAGCCGAAGGGCCTGTTTCCACATGGTCTCTCTAAAGTCAGGCCTAAAGACTGATCAGCTTCCCTGCTGGGATGTGCATAGGCTGGGAGAAAAGACCCAAGTTCACAACAGTGCTCAAATCAACAGATAATTCTAAGCAGTACATACCCGTTGTCCCACTTGTGAAACAGACAATCGATAGATCTTCAGGTCGGGGAGGCTGAGTGCGAAAAGAAACAGCAATGAAGGAACTCAGGGAAGCTGCAGGTAATGGAGGAAACCAATGTGTGCTGAAGACCACAAAACAATACTTTGTGCGCATCAATGCCGATAGCTAGAGGATCATTTCAAGTCGCTGTTTCCCAAATTACCAACATGTTTTTGGAATGTTCCAAAGAAACTGAGATTGTTGCTTGACTCACCACAGGAGTTTGCCTGTTAATTTTTCCAAGATTCTGAAAGCAAGAAGAGAAGAAAGTAAATCAGAGTAAAAAAATGGACATGGATTATGACTGCTAATTTTTGATGGGGTGGTTTTACAAGGAAAGCTCTCCAATCAGTAATTAACTTCCAAGTTAGGGCAACTGCAGAAAGTGTCATTTTATTCTGGGACCTTTCATTGATAAAATACCGCCGAGTATAAACTTGTTGGGCATTAGAATGATTTGCAAAGGATTTGTGTCTCCATGGAAATAATACCATGAAGGAACTACAGATGCTGGAATTTTGAGCAAAACAATTTTGAGCTGGAGGAACTCAACAGACCAGCTGTGGAGGGGATGGACAGGTGATGTTTCCAGTCAGAATCCTTCTTCAGAAGAACCCAAAAGTTTGTCCAGTACTATTTCCATAATCTGTTTCAAAATAGTTTAAGCTAAGATTCTTTTGTTGACTGGATTTTTTTTTAAAAATCAACTTTTGTATCCAGTGTTAACATCACGTACCCACTGGTTTAAAATAAAACAGACTAACCCAAACTCTATCCTTGCCTCAATGTTAAGAAATCACACCTGTCAACCTTGTAATGGCTATGTTCATGTGAATTATAACAAAACTTTGTGCAGTTTTGTGTTGAGCTATCAACCCAAATCATTTGTGAAGTTGTTCACACTAGATATCACTTTCTAACAATTTACAAGACAATTTTTAAAAATCACTGGCTGTATATGGACTGTCACGATTTTAAAAATTCAATAGTGAGCCATAAACTGTGACAAAGAGCAACTTCCAGAGCTCCTATCTGAAATGGTTTAGGTTTATTATTGTCACGTGTACCAAGCTAGATGCTTTGTTTTGTGTTATCAAATCAAATCAGATAATACTATACATGAATACAATCAAGCCAAACTCAAGTACAATAGGTAGAGAGAAAAAAAGATACAGAGTGCAGAATACAATTTCTCAGCATTGTAGCGTAACAGTTCCAGAGACAAAGACCACTGCCTGCAATGAGTTGGGTCGGAGAATTGGACTGTACCCTGGTTTATGTTAAGACCATTCAGAAGCCTGATAACAGAGGAAAAGAAGCTATTCCAGAGTCTGGTGGTGAGCACTTTCAAGCTTCTGTACCTTCTGCCCGACGGGAGTGGGGGAAAAGGAGGAGAAAGGTCTTTGATTACGTTAGCCTCTGAGATGATGCCGAGGCTAAGACATTCAGAGTGACAGTGCCCTTCAACTCACTGGCAGAGCAGACCAGTTACACAACCCTGACAATATGACCTTTGAAAAGCGCGGTGGCGTTTGTCTGAGCAATCGATGAGAGTATTCAGCTCCCTGCATTTATTCAAGGATTAGACTTTGAGGTGTTATTTTTCTTCCCTTTCTCCCTTGTCACCCTCGGAATATTCACTCTACCTTTGGTCATCCGTTGTTGCTCTGCCTAATGCAGTATACATGGCAAAACCACTGCTGGAGCAAGGTACAAGGGTAATGGCTGCAGATATGACTTTACAAACTTGAACTTAGCTCATGTGTGTGTAGTCTGGCGTGCTGACCTCTACCGCACCGAGGCCAAAAAAAATCCGGGCCTCATGTGAACATAGATCAGTATGGCACAGGAACAGCCCCTTCGGCCCACAACATCTGTGCCGAACATGATGCCAAGATAAACTAATGTTGTCTGCCTGCACATGATCCATATCCCTCCATTCCCTGCATCTCCATATGTCTATCCAAAAGCCCCTCAAAAGCCAGCAGTAGAGTTGCTGCCTCACATTGCCAGAGACCCGGGTTTGATCCTGACTACAGCTGCTGGCTGTACGGAGTTTGTTCATTCTCTTTGTGACCGCATGGGTTTTCCCTGGGTGCTCCGGTTACCTCCCACACTCCAAAGGCATGCAGGTTTGTGGGTTGATTGGCTTTGGTAAATTGCCCCTAGTGTGTGTAGGGTGCAAAACTAGTGTACCGATGATCGATGACCGACTCAATGGGACAAAGGGCCTGTTTCTATGCTATATCTCTACACAAAAGTACTTAGATCATTTAAGTTGAACCGTTTAGACACATACCTCTACCTCCTGAAGAGCCAGTATCTCCACACCGCAGTTCGTTCCCATCTCAACCAAGTCCAACTCAAATGGGTCCATTAGGATAACTATCTTCAAGCCTGGTGTGTCCTTTTTCTCCACGTTCTTCAAAAGAATTTTTGCCTTTCCCACTTTGTCACAGATAACTGTTGATATCTCAGCTTAAAAAGAAGGGTGTGCATTAGTGGTGCATGATGCCAGGCAAGGACTAGATTTTGTACTAGCAAGTTTTAGAAAATCGCTCTTCACTCCCAGTCACATCCCAAGGGAAGCACATTTGTCAGTCAAGATAACGTATTTCCAACTATTTTTTACATCATGCATTTGAAAGGGTGCTTTTTGGGAGAGACAACTTTGTAACATTGTATTGTTAAAAGATAGCCATTTCAGATGTCACTTACATCAAAATGTCACTATACACAAAATGCAGGAATAACCCAGCGAGCATCTCTGGAAAAAAAGAATAGGTGATGTTTTCAGTTAAAACCCTTCTTCATATGTATGGGCCTGCGCCTTGGAAGAATGTGGAGGTTTTGCTGTCAAATTGTGCATTTGTATTTGTGGTATGATGTATGGTGAACACATCAGCTGCAAAGGGGTGTCCAGGGAGGGTAGGTGAGGGTTATTTTTGTTGTTATATATAAAAAACAAAATGGAGGGGAATGTAATGCATTACGTCTTTCGTATTGTATCTTTCCTTCAATAAAAATAAATATATATTTTTTAAAAACCCTTCTTCAGACTCTCGACATGAAACATCGGATATTCCTTTTCTCCAGAGATGCAGCCTAGCCCGCGGAGTTATTCCAGCATTTTGTGTCTATCTTCGGTGTAAACCAGCATCTGCAGTTCCGTCCTACACAAATTACATTGGGGTTTTAAATTAAATTTGGATTATTTTAACACAAGGATATTCTAAGCAACAAGATGGCATTTTGGGGGTCCATTTACTAAAAGGATGAATACATTTCTAGACATTCCTAGATTTCAAATACAGCCAACAATGCCATTTTGTTAGCTATTTATACACTATTTAAACCAGGCATTATCTTCATTAAATAATGAGGCCATAGCCTTTAGAATTTAATGAAAATATTTTTGGGACACTTTTTCCCAGTAGATAGTATAGGCGTGCATTGTTTTTGTCTTGATGATATCACTTGCAAGTGACATAATGCTATAATGTGTTTCACGGTGTCATGGGTAAGTGTCATTGAAAAATTCTTGCCAAACACGCTTTCATGCATCTTTTAAAATGGTGAAATAAAATGATTTTCATGTAGACTTCATCTCCTGAAGTCGGGAGAAAAATACAAGAAAAGAAATTGAAAATATTTTTTTTTCTGCTGACAAGCAATACATTAAAAAAAATCCAACTGTCTTGTGGACCTGTAAGTGTGAATAAATATGATTATCTTGAAGATTTGTTCTGGGAGAATTGCATTTAAATGGAGGACTTTGAAATAAAATTGTTCCTTGGCACAATTGAAAAATATTAGGATCAGCAGTTCATTTAGCTTAGTTTCGAGATACAGCGTGGAAACAGGCCCTTCAGCCCACCGGGACCACGCCAACCAGCGATCCCCGCATAGTAACACTATCCTACACCCACTAGGAACATTTGTTTATTTACCAAGCCAATTAACCAACAAACCTGTATATCTTTGGAATGTGGGAGGAAACCGAAGATCTCGGAGAAAACCCACACAGGTCACGGGGAGAATGTACAAACTCCATGCAGAAGCACCTGGGTCTCCGGCGCTGCATTCATTGTAAGGCAGCAACACGACCGCTGCGCCACCGTGCCGCCCTAATTGTACTCCGAGTGTTGGTTTTGTGTTTAAATTTATTCCAATTATCTCAATGTTTCTTTTTCTTTTCTACTAGCTTTTGCTCCAAGTAGCAGAATGTCACAGATCAACACTAAAGTGATGAACAGAACATAGCACAAGAACTGGCCCTTCGGTCCACAATGTCCATGTCGAAGATGATGCCAAATTAAAGTAATCTCCTCTGCCTGCACATGATCCATATCCCTACATATCCAAAAGCCTCTTAATTGTCATTATCATACCTGCTTCCACCACCAAACATGGCAGCGCATTCCAAGCACCCACCACTCCTTGTAAAAACAACTTGCCCCACACAGCTCCATTGAACTTTACCCCATCTTAAGTGCTTGAGATTTCCACCCTGGGAAAAGGATAGACTGTCTACCCTATCTATACCCCTCATGACTTTATATCCTTCTGTCATCTTCCTTCAACCTCCAATGTTCCAGAGAATAACATCCTATCCCTGTCCCAGATCAATGCAAAGAATGAAATGATATCAATATAAAGACACCCTAAGAGTTAATTTAAAAAAACAGGATGAGTGGGAGGAATATACAAAATATTTGACAACTAACTGCTTAGAGAGGATACCCCTGTACTGGGGGGAGACAACATCGTTTGGTCCCAAAACCCAAGTTTCAACAAATGACATAATTCACGTGTTGTGACATTTGATAATTCAAAAGATATGAATAAATATCAAGTAATTTATATTTCCATGAAGCCATTTTTGTTCCAATTAGGGAAAGAGTATGCACACTTCCAGACTTGTTATATACTGTAATTCCTTCTGTAAAACAGGCAACAATGTATAGTTTCTTCATGATTTACAATGGATTGGAATATTACAGATATGTGAATTTATTTTCCAAAACAGTTTTTCCAAAGCAATCTGTTCGAGGTAATAAATGTAAGTATTGAGCATTTATTTTAATTGCATCAGTAGAATACTGTTTTGCAATTGTATGGTTTTACAATATAAAGCTACTAGTTTTCCTATGAAATGTTTACTGCAGAGTTTGCAGGGAATTTGAAACTTAGAAGATCATTATTTTTAACCCTTGAAGTCAAGGATCCTTTGATTTCACCTTTTTTTGGCATTTAAGTTCAGTAAACAAGGTATAGTTTTGAGAAGTGTGTTCTTATTACCTGTGTTAATAATGTAGCGAATGGCTTCAGCTCCAAGTGTGTCATAAAGTGGCACTATCACCATGGAGTAGGTATAACATGCCAGCTCGGTAATAATCCACTGGTGAGAAGTTGTAATTACAAAAATACAAAAAATAAACACTAAAAAGGAACAAAACCTCATGCACACAAACAAACAGCAAAATAAGTTTTGTTTTTAAACTTGCTGCAGCTATCTCTCACCTCAGGCCTGTTTTGTGCAAAGACTCCTATGAACTGGTCAGGTGACGGCCTGCAGTTTTTCTGGAGCAGCCCCGATCCCAAATCCATGGCTCTGTTGGCAACCTGGAGGAAAATGGTATTGCTTTCGTCATACCGTACACAGAGCAAAGAAACCCAACGAAACAGTGCCGCCCTTTTTATCAAATGGCAATTTTTCATCTAATGAGATTTCCCAATATAATTGATGTCATCTCCGTACGTACATTTGTTTTAGTGTTATAGTCATGCAGAAGATAGACGCAAAGTGCTGCAGTAACTCAGCGGGCCAGGCAGCATCTCTGGAGAAAATGGATAGGTGACATTTCGGGTCCTGCCACTTCCTCAGACACGTTTTCCCAACCCGAGACATTACCCATCCATTTTCTCCAGAGATGCAGAGGTACTCCAGCATTTTATGTCTATCTTTGGTATAAAGCAGCATTTGCAGTTCCTTGTTATTACAGTCACACAGCATGGAAACAGATCCAAGAGCAATAAGTTCATGACAATCTTCAATACATCATTTACGCTGTTCACATCCTTCAGCCCACAATGTCTGTGCCAAATATGATACCAGGTTACATTAATCTCCTCTGCCTGTTTGCAATCCATATCCCTCCATTCTCTGCACATCCACATGTCTATCTAACAGCTTCTTACATGTCATTATTACATCTGGCTCCACCACCCCTGGCAGTGTGTTCCAGGCACCCACCATCTTCTATGTAAAAACAAACAACTTGCCCCACACATCTCATTGAAACTATGTCCCTCTCACTTTAAAGTTATGCCTCTCGTCCTTGACATTTTCACCCTGGGTAAAAGATTCTGACTGTCTACCCTATCTCATAAATTATATATACTCTGTCAGGTTTCCCAACAACCTCCAACATTCGAGAATAACATCCCAAATCTGTTCCACATCAATGGAAAAAAAAATAGATTGATATCAATAAACACCCAAAAGCAAGAATTTAAGGCAACGTACAGAATATACAAAATATCTAGCGGTTACACAATAAATGTAATGGCACTGGGATGGTGTTGTAGAACAGAGACACCAAAGAGGATCAGGTGCATAGAGCCAGGAAAGTGGCAACACCTTGTCAGAATGGTGAAAAAGGCATTTGGCTTTGTTGCATTTCATTGATCAGGGCATTGAGTACAAGAGTTGGGATGTCATGTTACAGCTGTATAGAAGTTGATAAAGCCACATTTGGAGCACTGGGTACAGTTCTGGTCATCCTATTGTAGGGAGGATGTTAATAAACTGGAAAGGTTCAAAATGTTTTGAGATGTTGTCAGGTCGATGTTTGGGGGAGATAAGGAGAGGCTGGGTCTTTTTTCCCCCCCCCAGAGCATTGGAGGTCAATGGGTGAATTTAAGTGTACATAAAATCATGAGGGGAAAAGGTGAATAGCCACAGTCCTTGCTCCAGGGAAGGGGAGTCGGAAACTACAAGGCAACTAGTCTGATGAATCTTTGCTGCACCTTTGGCAGATATATCCCTTGTTTTTGAGGTGAAATCTCACCAAGCCCCCATATAAATGGACGGTGTAAATCAAGGAATTGCACGATTCAACAACAAAAAAATCGAGAAATTATCAGATTTAGTACAAGTTGCCAATGAGTGAAATGACAAAATATCTCTCAGAAGACTCCTTCAAATATTTTCTCACCTCATTATAGGAAAGCCATTGATAGGGGCTTTTAGGTTTTCGAAACCCTAAACAAGGACCATCACCTAAACAGTGAAGGAGCAGTGTAATTATTTAATACATCAAAATACAAACAGAGCTTCTGTGATGAGCCTAATGGCAAATACGATCATAAAATGTCACACAAAGGAGCAGAAGGTATAAAAACATTATAAAAATGTTCTTTTTAAACAAATAAACCATGACACCAAGTTGAGTGGATGCAAAGTTAGACACAAAATGATGGAGCAATTCAGCGGGTCAGGAGATAAAGGTGATGTTTCGGGTCGGAACCCTTCTTCAGACTGAAAGCAAAGGGGAGGGAACTGGAGGTTCCAGAACAAATCAGGGTCAGCAACAGATGACCATCGAAGGGTGGAGCCCCTATTGGCCCCACAGCTGTTTGGGAAAGTGGTGATAACAAAGGGATACAAGGATGCAAACAGTGGAACTGGTAGGATGACTAGAGCAGGGGAAGGAGGAAAGCAGGGGGTACTTGAAATTAGAGAAATCAACATTGACTTGAGCTTGTTTGGGCATTACATTCACTGGATACATTTCAGTATGGTGACCAAAGTGATCATCTCACGAGCGGCATGGTGGCGCAGCAGGAGAGTTGCTGCCTTACAGCGCCAGAGACCCGGGTTCCATCCCGACCACAAGTGCTGTCTGTACGGAGTTTGTACATGACCATGTGGGGTTTTTCTAAGATCTTCGGTTTCCTCCCACACTCCAACGACACACAGGCTTGTAGGTTAGGGGTGTGTGTGTGTGTGTGTGTGTGTGCAGGGATCACTGGTTGGTGTGGACTCGGTGGGCCAAAGGGCCTGCATCACAAAACTAAACTAAATTGGGCGAGTGTTTTAGTAAATATCGTGCTTCTTCCCACTGGAATAAGCAGAGTAGAGATCGGTCATTAGCAGCTGAAGTGAGTGAGCCCACAAGTGCAGGGAGTCACTGGCTGTCTCGACTGTGGGATGACACAGGTTAACATGGAGATGCAGCATAAATGGAGGGAATTTTATGTCAGCATTGTCTGGCTCGTGCTGGACTAATACTGCGTGATAAATGCCTAATAAGAGCATCTAGCAAGAGTCAGGTTTGTTGTCTGCAGCAATCCATTGTGCCTTGTACGTTGAGCCATTGAGTCATCTCGGGGAAAAGCAGGAAATAAAGGAACTCAAAGCAAAATTGGAAGTATTTGGAAAAATTGGAAAATAATCTGCTTATTCCAGTGGGAAGAAGCATGATATTTGCTAAAACATTCCCAAATGAGGTGATCTTTTCTACCATGCACTTTGGTCACCATACTGAAATCTACCCAGTTGACCAAGAGTAATTTTCCAGGAATGAAGTCTTGATGGTGTTAGATTCTTCTTCAGGGCCATTCTTTTGGACTACATATCTGAGGAAGAATGTGCCGGCCTTGGAAACGGTCCAGGAGGTGGTTTACGAGAATGACCAAGAAACCAAAAGCTGGCGATTCCAGGAAGGGAGTTTCTAACCGATTATGGGAGCAACTACACATACAGTTGGCATGGCATTTTGGCTTTCTCTTATAGCACAATCCAAGCTTTAATCTTAAATAACCAGAAATTTCACCAGGACTGAAATCTTCAATGCGACAATTTTGCTCAGAAGGTTCCATTGATCTTGTTTGAGGACAACACCCCAGCTTCCATTTGCATTTGTAGAAACCTCATGTATAAACCAAGAAATGTTTCATAATGCAGCAGGATTTTTTCCTTTTAAATATTCATTCCTCAAATAACATCAATGAATAAACCATACCAATAATCCAGTCATCATCTTATCACTATTTACGTGATCATTGTCAGTGTAATTTGGTGACTGCATTGATACACTTCAATTTTGTTTAAAAGTGAAACAGATGTAATTGGCGTAGGGGCCTGGAGAATTAGAGGCACAAAACATGAATATGCGCTTGGTTTTATCTACACCATGTTCGTAGAATCAGAGTCATACAGCACGGAAACAGATAATTCGGCCCAACTTGCCCATGCCGATAGAGACACCCCATCTACACTAGTCCCACCTGCCTGTTTTGTAACCCATATCACTCCAAACTTTTCCTCTGTGTATCTGTCCAAATATCCTTTAAATGTTGTGATAGTATCTGGCTCACGCACCTCCTCTGGTAGCTTGTTCCATAAACTCACCACCCTCAGTGCGAAAAAAAAATGCCCAAAGATAGATACAAAAAGCTGGAGTAACTCAGGTCAGACAGCATCTCTGAAGAAATGGAATAGGTGACGTTTCGGATCGAGACATTTCTTCAGAAATTGCCTGTCAGGTTCTTAAAAATCGTTCCCCTCTCACCTTAGACCTATGTCCTCTGGTTCTTGATTTCCCTACACTGGGTAAAACAAATGTTCCTGCAAACTAAATGTCCACATGTGCTCTCCAATTAGTTTAGTTAGACCACAGAGACCCATTTGATTTGATCTGTCTATCTGGTATGATTTTCCATTCTACTCAAGAGAAAAGGAACTGATGAAGCCCGACTATGCAAGTATTGTGGGAAGTGTGTGATCTTCACAAGAAGGTTAATCTTCCCTTATAAGGCAAACCATTGGGGGTGAGGATGACTCACTTCCTCTCCAGTTCTGGGGGTTGCAACAGTTAAGTCTGTCATGTGTACAGAGGTACAGCAAAAAGCTTTTGCGGCATCAAGGTGGGTGATCAGGTCAATGTGGGGACTGCACACTCCATCACAAATAAAGCAGGAGTTGCTTAGCAGGCTGGAAGCTCTTTGCCTCTTCCACCATTCTAACTTGTGCTCCACACATTACTGTTGAAGAGATTGGAGGTGTTCACTGGCATTCCGACTGCCCCTACCCTGTTTTATGCAGCCGTTGGCCAGGGATTCCCAGGAAATGGTGAGGAGGTCATGGATTTTCAAGCAGGCTTTGAGAACCAAGTGTCAAGAGAGAGTCAAGAGCGTTTTATTGTCATATGTACCAAAACAGAACAATGAAATTCTTACTTGCAGTAAACAGATATGGAATCTTGAAGATTATGAAATTGTGAAAATAATTTCAAAATTAAGAATTGCGAAAACATAAAACCCACAGATGTTGGAAATCCGAAATAAAAACAAAACAAATAAAATGTTCTGTCGTCAGGCAATGTCCATGGAAAGAGAAATGGAGGTATTGCTTCAGGTCAGATTGAAGTGTTTAATTAGCCCTCCTGGAAATCTCTTCTACATTAGAGTTCAGAGCACTGTCAGTGTTGGAAGGCCAGTTTCAAATTATACAATTGATTTGCCTCACTCGGTAGAGTTGGCAGAGTGCAACTAGAATTTTGATGCTGGGGATATTGGCCTGGAACATGTTCAATGACATTGGTTGGCTTATCCAGATGATTTGCAGATACTTCTTCAGTGCTTTGAGGTGCTTACTGCACATCGGAAGTCAATGTCTCTGGCGTATACAGTAATGTGTGGATCACATCTGTCCAGTGGACCAAGAGTAATTGGCCAGGATTGATGTTTTGATGGTGTTAGACTCTTCATCAGATGGCTAATGATGTACTGACATGGGGGAGGACATAGTGAATTTCATCCCTCAACACTGGTCTTCACTGAGCGGTGGTTTCCAAAGGTGGTGGGTATATGGAACGAGCCATCAGAGGTAGTTGACGTAGTAGCTAGAACAACATTTGGACGAGTACATGGATGGGAAAGGTTTAGATAGATATGGACCAAACACAGGTAGGTGAGACCAGTGTCGATGGGACATCTTGGTCAGCATATATAAGTTGGACCAAAGAGCCCATTTCCATGCTGAATGACTCTAGGACCCTATATGGAAAGTGGGAATCTTTATAGTCAGGATAGGTGTTGTTTGGAAGGGGGCAGGAAAGCCCTATTATGGATTAAAATAAAAATAAAGAATGGGTCTTCAACATGAAAAGTTAACTCTGCTTTTTTTTTCACCCACAGATGCTGTCTAACCTACTGAGTTTTTCCAGTATTTTCAGGTTTTATTTCTCCTTATGGATGCTTGGTGCAAGTCTTATTCTTTCACATCTTTGTAGAACAGATCAACAAAGATGTGACGTTCAGAGTCTGGTGTGCACATGTGCAAGTATTGCTCCATGACCTGGGTAGAGTGACCCTTGCTACCACCACTCCTGATCAATACCCCATTCATTTTGGAAATGAGTGGAGAGTCTGTGGGGAGTCTGTGATGAGAGTTATAATATTCTGGTGAGCAAGATTGAAAGGAGGATTGGAGCAATGACACGACCTTGCCTGACCCCACTCTGCACTGGGATACATTGTAGACCCTTCGGCCAAGATCAAAAGACCAGGAGCAGAATGAGGCTATTCAACCCTTCGAATCTGCTCAACCATTCAATCATGACTAATCTATTTTCTCCAGGCTTATCCCCATAACCTTGGACACTCTTACTAATCAAGAATCTATCAATCTCCGCTATAAAAATACCCAATGACTTGGCCACCACAGTCATCTGTGGCAAAGATTTCCACAGATGCACCTCTGGCTAAAGAAATTTCTCCTTATCTCCATTCTAAAGCAAAGAGTGGGGATAAATGGGTCCCTTTCGGAATGGCAGGCAGTGACCAGTGGGGTATCGCAAGGTTCGGTGCTGGGACCCCAGCTATTTACGATATACATTAATGACTTAGACGAAGGGATTAAAAGTACCATTAGCAAATTTGCAGATGATACTAAGTTGGGGGGTAGTGTGAATTGTGAGGAAGATGCAATAAGGCTGCAGGGTGACTTGGACAGGTTGTGTGAGTGGGCGGATACATGGCAGATGCAGTTTAATGTAGATAAGTGTGAGGTTATTCACTTTGGAAGTAAGAATAGAAAGGCAGATTATTATCTGAATGGTGTCAAGTTAGGAGGAGGGGGAGTTCAACGAGATCTGGGTGTCCTAGTGCATCAGTCAATGAAAGGAAGCATGCAGGTTCAGCAGGCAGTGAAGAAAGCCAATGGAATGTTGGCCTTCATAACAAGAGGAGTTGAGTATAGGAGCAAAGAGGTCCTTCTACAGTTGTACCGGGCCCTGGTGAGACCGCACCTGGAGAACTGTGTGCAGTTTTGGTCTCCAAATTTGAGGAAGGATATTCTTGCTATGGAGGGCGTGCAGCGTAGGTTCACTAGGTTAATTCCCGGAATGGCGGGACTGTCGTATGTTGAAAGGCTGGAGCGATTGGGCTTGTATACACTGGAATTTAGAAGGATGAGGGGGGATCTTATTGAAACATATAAGATAATTAGGGGATTGGACACATTAGAGGCAGATAACATGTTCCCAATGTTGGGGGAGTCCAGAACAAGGGGCCACAGTTTGAGAATAAGGGGTAGGCCATTTAGAACGGAGATGAGGAAGAACTTTTTCAGTCAGAGGGTGGTGAAGGTGTGGAATTCTCTGCCTCAGAAGGCAGTGGAGGCCAGTTCGTTGGATGCTTTCAAGAGAGAGCTGGATAGAGCTCTTAAGGATAGCGGAGTGAGGGGGTATGGGGAGAAGGCAGGAACGGGGTACTGATTGAGAGTGATCAGCCATGATCGCATTGAATGGCGGTGCTGGCTCGAAGGGCTGAATGGCCTACTCCTGCACCTATTGTCTATTGTCTATTGTCCTTTTATTGCGAGGCTGAGTCCTCTAGTCCTAGACTCTCAAAGTACTGGAAACATCCTCTCCACATCCATGTCATCTCACTGTAGTTGTAGAATGGAGACAAGTTTCAGAGGGCAGTCAAATGATTACACGCCAGGTCTAGTAAAGAGGAGTGTTGGGTGGGGAAAGGAAAAGCCCGCATGAAGCTCTTAAGAACATTAAGAACTTAATGACAGAGACAAAAAGAAAGTGTTGGATAAACTCAGTGGGTCAGGTTGCATCTGTGGTGGGTCTGACCACTCTGAAGAAAGGTCTCCACCTGAAATATTGTCAGTCCATTCCTTCCACAGATGCTGCCCAACACGTCGAGTTCCTCCAGCACTTCATCTTTTGTTCAAGATACCAGCATCTGCAGTTTGTCTTCATTAAGGAAAGAAAGATGACGAGGCAAATAGGAATTCAGACAGAAGAAACTGGCCACAATGTGAACCATTTAATCCAGTGAGTGGATCAGAGATGTGTAATTACAGATATGCAGAATTTAAAATGCAATTACCGAATCCCATCATTGCTCTGAAGTATTGAACATTTTAGAGGGTTTCATTCGATGCACAATTATTATTAAGAAAGACCAAGTGGACCTGTTGGGCCCAAACCTCTCCTGCATTGGTGCAGCACCCTGTCCTCACCCCCCTCTCCTCTCTCCTGACCCCCCCCCCCCCCCCTCCTCTCCCCCTTCCTTCCCTCCTTCCCTTCCCTTCCCCTCCCTTCCTTTTAAACTTTAAAATGTGAATAACTTAAAAAATATAAGATCAATATCAATAAAACTACTCTCATTATCGGTAAAGTGACAATGGTGAGTAAGGTGGGCCTAAAATGTTCGCGCTATCGTGTACCGTTTTGGCTGAAGTTCAATCACAAACAAGATAACAAACGAGAGTTTTAGTATATAGATGCAATATTAGTCTATTAATGTCCATAACTAATTCTTCATGAAATTAATTTGGAAAGTTGAAACTTGCCTGAAATGTGTAATCCTCGCTGGTACACTTCATACATGGTCCTTGCATCATCATGATAGTGGGTCATTAGCTTGGGGCTGTCACCCAATACAGACCGGCGAGCTTGCTCAGAACCCTATGGAGCAAGGCGATACGCTGTGTTACAAACCTGCAGAAGCAGTTGATGCAAGATTGCATTATAAGGAACACCTCATTTGTCCGTTTCTCGCCATCTTGAGAAGACAAAGTGCTGGAGTAGCTCAGCGGGTCAGGCAGCATCTCTGGCATTTTCACTGCTCTGGCCATCTTGAATTAGGTGATATTTCAATCAGTATTTCCATAAACTCTACAGACACTGACATACTACTTATTGTACCATGGCAATAGGTTTTCAGAGCGGGTTGAAGGACAAGGACGGACATATGACTGAATTAGAGAGTGAAATAAGCTGACGACCTGTGTACATTAAAAAATATATATACACTGGATATTGTGCACACACTGGTCCAAAATATATATTTTTATGCTCTTAAAGTCATACAACCCCTTCGGCCCAACTATTCCATGCCGACCAAGATGTTCCATCCAAGCCAGTCAGAGTCATAAAGTAAGGCCACAGGATCTTTGGCCCAACTTGCCCATGCTGACCAACATGTCCCATCTACACTAGTCCCATTTGTGCGTGTTTGGCCCATAGCCCTCTTAACATATCCTATCCATGTACCTGTCCAAATGTGTTTTAAGTGTTGTCAGAATACCTGCCTCAACTATCACCTCTGGCGATTCCATATACGCACAACCCTCAATCAAAATGTTGTCCCACTGGTTCCAATCAAATCGGTCCCCCTCTCACCTTAAACCAGTGTTCTCTGGCTCAGGATTTCCTAACTCTGGGTAAAAGACTCTGTGCATTTACCCCATCTATTCCCATCATGATTTTTTGTACACCTCTATAAGATCACCCCTCATCCTCCTGCATTCTAAGGAATAAAGTCCTAGCCTGCCCAACCTCTCATCGGCTGCCCTCCACTCATGGCTACTTATCAGCTGGCAAATACTTCCTACTTAAGTAAATTGCTTATTCTTCATTGATTTACCAGGAATGGATTTTTTGCAATATGCATTTCTTAGAATCAGCTCAAAATGCTGCCTAAGCATAATGAATCAGCAATTTGGATAAGCCTACAAGTTTCTGCCAAGTTGAAATGAGAATGCAGCTGAAAACTAGACACAAAGTGTTGGAGTAACTCAGCGGGTCAGGCAACATCTCTGGAGAAAAAAGATCGTGACATTTCAGGTTGGGATCCTTCTTCAGACTGGTATAGACCAGCATCTGTAGTTCTTGGTTTCTACAGACAACAGAAAGCCTTCCTTTCTTGGAAAACACATTCCTTTTTTTTCCCAGCAATTAAACAAATTTTCCCCTTAATATCAGGTGATATTTATTTTTCTCTCCCTTCTTCTACATTTATTTTGAATGTAGAAAACTAAATTTTGTACATATTACCGTAAAACTTTCTCTTTTCTTTACAGTCTATAGTATTTGTGATAGGATTTGTCAAATATTGAATTTTACATGAAATATCATATATCTGATTCATTTTAAAACAATATTTTACACGGATCATTGATTTATTTTGTTCTTTAAAGTCAAAGTTGCTTTAGTTTAGTTTAGAGATAAAGCATGAAAACAGGGCTTTTGGCCTGTTGAACAGCGATCACCCGTACACTAGGGCAGCACAGTGGTGCAGCAGTAGCGTTGCTGCCTTAGTGTCAGAGACCCGGATTCAATCCTGACTTGGGTGCAGTCTGTATGGATTTTGTACCTTCTCCCCATGATCAGTGTGGGTTTTCTCTGAGATCTTTGGTTTCCTCCCACACTCCAAAGACGTACAGGTTTATAGGTTAATTGGCTTGGTATAAATGTAAATTGTCCCTAGTGCACGTAGGAAAGTGTTAACATGCGGGGATCGCTGGTCGGTGCGGATTCTTGGGCCGAAGGGCTTGTTTCCGCGCTGTATCTCTAAGCTAAGCTAGTTCTATCCTACACACTAGTGACAATTTACAGAAGCCAATTAACCTGCAAGTCTTTGGAATGTGGGAGGAAACCGGAGCACCCGGACAAAACCCACGCAATCACAAACCCAGGTCTCTGGCAACTCTGCCACTGCACCACCGTGAAGCCCTAAAGGGTTGCAGGTTTCTTCCTAGCTAATCTTCCTGCCTTGGAAATGAATCACAATTTCTTGCCGATTGTCAAGTTAAAATACAAATGGTCCACGGTCCAAGGGCGGCACGGTAGCGCAGCGGTAGAGTTGCTGCTTTACAGCGAATGCAGCGCCGGAGACTCAGGTTCGATCCTGACTACGGGTGCTGCACTGTAAGGAGTTTGTACGTTCTCCCCGTGACCTGCGTGGGTTTTCTCCGAGATCTTCGGTTTCCTCCCACACTCCAAAGACGTACAGGTATGTAGGTTAATTGGCGGGTAAATGTAAAAATTGTCCCTAGTGGGCGTAGGATAGTGTTAATGTACGGGGATCACTGGGCGGCACGGACTTGGAGGGCCGAAAAAGGCCTGTTTCCGGCTGTATTTATATGATATGATATGATATTTTGTACTTTGAAGTCAAAGTTATTTTAGTTAAAATAATGTTATGTAGAACATCAATTGCATTATAAAGGCATTGTACCATTGACTAGTTTGCTAGTATATTGACATTCTGACCTTAGATTCTCTTTTTGTGCAACAAAATCTAAAGGCTACCTCTGGTTGAAGTAATAAAAAAAGGCAGAATTATTTATCTGACTGTTAGTTGAGCTTCTGTCTCTGGTCCTGAGAGCAGAGTGCAAGTCTGACTTTATCAGGCTTCAGTTATTATATTCTTACACTAAATGTTGTATCTTTTATCTGTGCACTATGGACAGTGTGATTGTATTCATGTAGTCTTTGACCGGAAGCCACAACAAAAAGCTTTCCACTGAACCTTGGGGGTGCAGTGCTGGCGGAGCTCACTGGAGCGCCGCTCCGGCACCTCTGTAAAAATAAAACACCAAAATAAACAGCGGGAAATTCTAACTAGCTGGGAATTTAACAGGGGTCGCCCCGGCACCAGTGACAGCTCCGGCACCTAAAAAAAAAAATAGCACTGCAACACTGCTGTACCTCGGTGCACGTGATAATAATAAATTAAATTTAAGAAAGCCTGGACTTACCTCAATTTCCACAGACTGTTGTGAAAGATCGCAGGGAGGTTTGAGTGTTTTGGGTCTGGTAGCCAGCCAATACGCTGTGATAGCCACGACTGAAGCAATTCCTACCAGCGTCGGAGGAGGGAGAGTGTGAAAGAAATGTCCAAATTCATCCAATTCCAACAGCCATAGACTTCTCAGGATTTCCTTTATTTGCATCTTCTCGACCAGAAAGCTAAGAAACCCTGGCGCACAAAGGGAAAAGTGAATCAGCGACACCTTCCAAAATGTGAAGGGAAATTTGAAGTCTCCAATAAAGAATGGTTGAAGCTAGAGCACACGACCTTCAGCCAATGTTCAGCTCAATAATGGCATATTCTGTTTCAGCTGCCCACTGAAAGAAATGTTTGTTCTTTTAGTTTGCATCAACAACTATTTACATCAATGTCAAAGGCAAAAAGACATTGGCATCAGGCACAGATAAACATTGAATTAAACGCTGGGTATCCACTTACAAAAACAAAATCTCAGGTAATTGTTTCAACCTTTCCATAAATATAATCAACAGAGTTAAAAAAAACATGTGCACAAGTGATAGGAGCAGAATTAGGCCATTCAGCCCCTCAAGTCTCCTCCCCCCATTCAATCATGGCTGATCTATCTTTTCCTCTCAACCACACTCTCCTGCCTTTTCCCCATAGCCCCCAGCACCCGTACTAATCAAACCAGTGAAACAGCTCATGGCCCGAATGGTCCTTTTATAATCTGCACCTCGAGAAGCTTATTGGAAATCTATTTGGAGATGCAAGGAACTGCCGATGTTGAAATCTAGAACAAAAAAACAATGTGCTCAATGGGTCAGGCAGCATCTGTAGAGGGAACGGATAGTCGACGTTTCAGTCTGAAGAGTACCGAACCAAAACGACTGTCCATTCCCTCCACCAGATGCTAGCTGACCCATTAAGTTCTTCCAGTACTTTGTGCTTTGTTGGGAATCCATTTGTTTTTGTGCATGCCTGGCCCTTTCCACATTAAATTAGGAGGGCATTGGGCTAAATAGGGTGATCGAAGGTCGGCATGGACTCAATGAGCCTAAGGGCCTATTTCCATACTGTATCAATGGTAGCATCACAACATTTAAGAAACATTCAGACAGGTACATGATAGGACAGGCATATGGGCCAAACGCAGGCAGGCCCATATTGGTCGGTGTGGGCAAGTTGGGCCGAAGGACCTGTTTCCACGCCGTATGACTATTTCTAAACTAAACATCTCTAAATGCTTTATGGACATCTAAATAATTTAAGATATTATAGTAATTCATTATTTATTCTCAACGAAATAGCTACCTGATAATTTGCTTTAGTAATGTTGACTTCAGGAAAATAAAGTACAAGACACCAAAGATAATGTAAAAACAAACTGCAGATGCTTGTTAATACACAAAAAGGATACAAAGTGCTGGAGTAACTCAGCAGGCCAAGTAGCATCTCTGGAGAACATGGTTAGGTGACGTTTCCGGTTGAGTCTCTTCTTCAAACGGATTGTGGGGGGGGGGGGGGGGGGGGAAGAAAACTGGAAAAGGCACGACAAAGCGCAGCAATAGATCGAAGCAGGCAGGGGGGGATTTTTTGATATTCACTGTTTTATGACAAAATGTTAACACAAAATATCTATATTCATCCAGGAGAGTCAACAGGGCCTCAGTTTAACGTTTCGCCTGAAACACAGTTTACCTGTAAATTCTACGGTGCAATACTTTTCAGGAACTGATTGCTACATTGGAGAATCAATCTACATCGATGCTTCTCAGGTTTCTTTTAGTCAGGGTGGTGAACCTGTGGGAATTCACGGACGGCTGTGGAAGTCAAGTCTTTAAAGCAAAGATTGACAGGTTCTTGATTAATAATTGTGCCAAAGGTTATGGGGAGAACAGGGTTGAGAGGGAAAGATAGATCAGCCATGATGGAATGGCAGAGTAGACTTGACGGGCCAAATTGACCCAATTCGTCAGCTATCCTGTGCTGAGAAGGCTTGTTTGCACTGGGAGGGTCCAGCAATGGTCACTCTTTAATAATAATAATAATAATATATTTATTTTATATAGCGCCTTAACACATGCACAAAGCGCTTTACAAATACAATTAACATAGAAACAAACAGACAAACTATCCTGACGGAAAAGCGGCGAATAATCAACACCAGCGTCCTCTCACGTCAGGGTCCGGCAGTAGACATTAAAGAACACAAGACACACAGATACAATTTTTTACACAAAACAGCCATCACAGTGATTGCTCTAGGCATACCCTCACTGTGATGGAAGGCAAAGTCTTATCTCCTCCTCGTTCTTCTCCCGTGGCGCCACGAGGTGATCGAGGCTCCCAACCCCGTGAAGCCCCCACCGGGCGATGGAAAGTCCCAGGGCCGAGCCGAGCAGGCCGATGAAAGTCCTGAGCCCCCACCGGGCGATGGAAAATGCCGCGGCCGAGCCGAGCCGAGCCGAGCAGGCCGATGAAAGTCCTGAGCCCCCACCGGGCGATGGAAAGTCCCAGGGCCGGGCCGGGCCGGGCCGAGCCGAGCCGAGCCGAGCCGAGCCGAGCCGAGCCGAGCCGAGCCGAGCCGAGCCGATGAAAGTCCTGAGCCCCCACCGGGCGATGGAAAATGCCGCGGCCGAGCCACGCAGGGCGATGAGAGTCCTGAGCCCCCACCGGGCGATGGAAAGTGCTGCGGCCGGGCCACGCAGGGCGATGAAGGGCCTGCGGGCGGGTTGATCGTGCCTCGTGCTTCGGGGCGGTCGAAGCTGCTACGGCTGGAGCTCCCAAAAGCCGGTCGCCAGCCAGGGACCTGCGAGCTCCCGATGTTGCGGTCTGCAGGGCCCACGGCCGAAGCCTCCGAGATGGTAAGTCCAGGCCCTGCGACCGGAGTCTTCGAGGTCGATCCCAGCTGGAGGCCGCCGACTCCACGATGTTAGGCCGTTGCGCGAACGGAGATACGACACGGTAAAGGTCGCATCTCCGTTGAGGAGGAGATTTAAAAAAAGGTTTCCCCCAACCCCCCCACCACCCCCCCCTACATACACAGAATTAAAAATAAAACAAAACGTACATTTAACATCAACAATGACAAAAAAACACCAAAAAAAAAAAAACGGAGAGACTGCCGGTGAGCCGCAGCTGCAGAACACAGCCACGCCCCCTTTAGACCTGAGATATAGCCTGGAAACAGGCCCTTCGGCCCACTGGGTCCATGCTGACCAGCAATCGCCCCGTACACTAACACTATCCTATGCACACACTAGGAACAATTTAAAATTTTACCAAAGCCGATTAACCTCCACGTCTTGAGTGTTGGAGGAAACCGGAGCATCCAGAGAAAATCCACACAGGTCACGGGACCCTTAGTCAGGATTGAATCAGGCTCTGGTGCTGTAAGGCAGCAACTCAGCCGCTGTGCCACCCAACGTGATCCTGGTACAACGTGATACAAGTTATTCCACAATGTGCTGAAATGTCTGTTCCAAGTTATCATCCCTTTAACAGTACTTGCTATGTAAATTATGTTGGAGGCACAAGGGCAACTCACATTCAGAAGTGTCCAGTTGAATTACTGGAGAAAGCAATGAACCAGAAATAGGCATTTAAGGAAACTAAAAGTGGAGTTCTGCAATGGATTTTCCAGGCATTTTTGAAAAAAAAAGACTCTACCCTTCAAACACATGGTGCCATTTGTCATTAGTATACTGTGTTTCAATCCACTTTATCTAGACCAAGGTTCACTTATCTTGGCGATTATGCCTTAATGGCTCAACAAGGATCCTATTGTATCCGAAACACAATGCCCCACTTCACTGGCAGCGTGCAAGTGGCCTTGAATCATATCTAGCACCTATTACTGTGTGCTCTCATGTAGGAAAGATGTGCAAAGCCACATATTTTTTTTTTAAAGCAAAGATTTTTTGCTGATCTTTCCCCTCATTTCTTTGCAGTAAATGCGAGGAAATGAAAGATATAAGTTATCAATGGAAGAGATCACCTTGCTCATCACAGGAAGTTAAATTTAAGGACAGTGAATTAAAGATATCACAAATTATCATTCCAACTCGTATCTGACATTGGAATGCTATTCTACCACATTATAAAGTTACCTTAAATACTGCCCTTTTCATCAAGAGGAACACAGTGGTACAGCTGTAGCGTTGCCATCTTATGGCACCAGAGACCTGGGTTTGATGCTGATTTACGGAGTTTGCACCTTCTCCATGTGGGTTTTCTCCGGGTGCTCCGGTTTCCTCCCACACTCCAGAGACGTACAGCTTTGTAGTTTAATTGGCTTCAACAAAATTGTAAATCGTCCCTAGTGTGTAGGATAGTGCTAGTGTATGGAGTGATCATAATAGACAAGACAATAGGTGCAGGAGGAGGCCATTCGGCCCTTCGAGCCAGCACTGCCATTCAATGTGATCATGGCTGATCATTCTCAATCAGTACCCCGTTCCTGCCTTCTCCCCATACCCCCTGACTCCGCTATCCTTAAGAGCTCTATCTAGCTCTCTCTTGAATGCATTCAGAGAATTGGCCTCCACTGCCCTCTGAGGCAGATAATTCCACAGATTCACAACTCTCTGACTGAAAAAGTTTTTCCTCATCTCAGTTCTAAATGGCCTACCCCTTATTCTTAAACCGTGGCCCCTTGTTCTGGACTCCCCCAACATTGGGAACATGTTTCCTGCCTCTAACGTGTCCAACCCCTTAATAATCTCATACGTTTAGATAAGATCTCTCATCCTTCTAAATTCCAGTGTATACAAGCCAAGTCGCTCCAGTCTTTCAACATATGATAGTCCCGCCATTCCGGGAATTAACCTAGTAAACCTACGCTGCACGCCCTCAATAGCAATTTCGGGTTGGCGTGGACTCGGTGGGCCGAAGGGCCCGTTTCCGCACTGTATCTCTCAAGTCCAAATCCAAATTTAATAACCCAATTATATCATTCAGCCAAAAGCAGAAAAAAAAGTCCGGATTTCGACCCGAAACGTAGACAGTGCCTTCCCCCTTCACAGATGCTGCTCGACCAGTTGAGTTCAGCAGCAGTTTGTTTTGTGATGGAAGAGAAAACATTTGGCCTCCAAACAGAGGAGAAAAAATATATATTTCACTTCTCAAACAAAAGGATGGCGAGTATTCTATTGCAGCGTTTCTTTGCGATGGGGTGTGCTGCTACACTGTACCGGCACCTCCAAAAGGTGTAGTAATTATTTCATATTCCAGCCATGTTTCACACATGTTTATTAATTGTGCATTTTTTGGCACCTTCGTGTAAAAAAAAAAAGCTTAATTCTAGGAATAAGATTCTGAAATACTTCATATTTAAACTGAATAATAGATAAGATAGTAGCATTTAAGATGCTTTTAGATGGGCACATGGGTATGTAGGGAATGGATCACATGCAGGCAAAGGACATTAATTATGTTACAAAATTATGTTACAAAACTACGTCCTGTAATTATGTTACAAAACTATAAAGTCACCAGAGATCAGTACGGCACCCTCTTCATAAACCTGTCCTTGCCTCTAACCCCTGAAGCACCACTTTAAATGCAGTAGAATAGTGTGGACACGTGGCATGCTGCTGCTTCTTTAGATTCTTGCTGGCTCTTTTTCTCTCAAAGGACTTCTGCTGCCATCTCTACATTTATATATTTCACTGTACCTTAATTGGAACATGTGATGATAAACTGACCTTTGAACCTTAGATATGAAAAAGAACATGATAGCGCTTCCTAACAAGGTCAGAGGGCAGGGATGTCATCCGTGCTTGGACATTCCCAAACAACTGGTGGTGTGGGAGCAACTGCGAAGATACCACCTGTCTTGATCACACAAAATGTTAACCTTAGCCCAGCGATGCCAATTGTGCCTCAGAATTGGAGTGGCACAGCGGTAGAGTTGCTGCCTCATGATGCTAGAGACCCAGGTTCGATCCCGACTACGGGTGCTGTCTGTACAGAGTTTGTGTGTGCTCCCTGTGACCATGTGGGGTTTCTCCAGGTGCTCTAGTTTCCTCCCACGCTCCAAAGATGTGCAAGTTTGTAGGCTAATTGGCTTCTGTAAATTGCCCCTAGTGTGTAGGGTAGAACTAATGTACGGGTGATTGTTGGTCGGTGTGGACTTGGTGGGCCAAAGGGCCCATTACTTCACTACATCACTAAACTAAACTAGATTGCAAAATTGTGAGTTTAACTCCAATGTAGATACTTGAGCACACAATCGATGCAGTAGTGAGAAGGGATTTCCTGCTACATTTCATCTGAGATGTTGAACTATTAAATTACTTTTTACTAACACAGATCTGGCAGATGGAAAATATGGATGTGGATACAAGGAACAGCAAATGCTGGCTTACTAAAAAGACACAAAGTGTTGGAGAATGATCAGCCATGATCACATTGAATGGTGGTGCTGGCTCGAAAGGCCAAATGTCTATTGACATTCCTGCACCTATTGTCTATTGAGTAACTCAGCAGGTCAGACAGTATCTCTGGAGAACATGGATAGGTGACGTTTTGGTTCAGGGCCCAACTTCAGAAGAAAAGTATTTGAATTTCCCCCGAGTACTCCTTGTCAACAAGTTATTCCTTGACAAATACCTTTTGGTCATTTATGTCATTATTATTTGCAACTCCATTCCAAGTATAATTTACCTGTTTATAATATACCAGGGACTATTCCCTAACACTTAAACAGTCTGAAGAAGTGCCTCGACCCGAAAGGTCACCTACCCATGCTCTCCAGGGATGCTGCCTGACCCACCAAGTTACTCCAGCACTATGTGTGTTAACCAGCATCTGCAGTTCTTTATTTCTAAATATCTGCAAATCACTGCAATAGGTGCAAAAGAAGCCAAATAAACTTTTTATTGGGTGGTGCATATCATTCCTGTAGAAAGGAACTGTCGATGCTGGTTTAGAGATTGGACAGGCTAGATGCAGGAAACATGTTCCTGATGTTGGGGGGAGTCCAGAACCAGGGGTTACAGTCCTAAATGGCCTAGCATTTATTCTTGAACTGAGAATAAACCTTTTCACCCAGAGAGTTGTGAATCTGTGGAATTCTCTGCCACAGAAGGCTGTGGAGGCCAATTCACTGGATGTATTCAAGAGAGAGTTAGATATCGCTCTTAGGGCTAACGGAATCAAGGGATATGGGGAGAAAGCAGGAACGGGGTACTGATTTTGGACGATCAACCATGATCATATTGAATGGCGGTGCTGGCTTGAAAGGCCTACTCCTGCACCTATTTTCTATGTTTCTGTGTTTACACAGAAGATAGACACAAAGTGATGGTGTAACTAAGCGGGACAAGCAGCATATCTTTTTCTCCAGAAATGCTGCCTGACCCGCTGAGTTACTCCAGCACTTTGTGTCCATCTTCTGGACTGTTCTACATTCTTGAATGTTTGTGTAATAAACAAGAAACAATTTTGCAAATGAACAATGTTACAGCCTGTTCAAAATGTACTCTGCCAGGGGTCAATGAAACAAGACTCAATCCACAATTCCATCCACGTTTCTGTCACACCCGGTGCTGTTTATGAGGCAGCCAATGCCAAAAAATGGGCACTTTCTCACAGAGGAAGGGAACATCAGAATGACAGTCACCACAGGCTAATCTTGAATGCTTGTCATGGCAACACAGGCAGGGACCAGAGTGAATGAGCTCCACACTTTCTCTCAGCCTGAACAACATATTACACTCAGGACCAGAAATGACTAGGAGGAAAAAAACCCCTCAAAGAGCAAGATTTCCACATAATGAAAATCAATCACTCTCTCCTCCACCCCCCCCCCCCCCCCCCCCCCGTCAAAGTATTTGTTAAATTAGACTCCTCCACTATCAGTTTCCTGCATCTGCTCTACAGCAATTTTAAGCGTTAAATGTTTTGCAAGAGTGTTTAATCTTCATATGTACAGAAAGGGAACTATGCAATTCAATCAGCAAAACAGGCATGCAAGCACAGTGCTTATAGATAACGTAACAAACAAAAAATGAATTAAAAAATGAATTGAGCAAAAAGCCTTTGATGCAATCAAGACTGTTCATGGATGCGTTAGTGTTACATAATCACAAACAAAACAAAATCACAACTCAAAAGAATCCTGCTGTCAAACAAACCTGCAGGGAGATAAGATTTACAAAATGGTGCTGGTCCAGATCTCTATTCACCAGTTATTAAAACGTTGGGGTTAAGATGATCTTACCTTAAATTCTCAGCATCCCTAGTGGAGCAGTAGCCGGCAGCACATTCCATTTAAAACTAGCTGTTGTGGATAAGAAATCCCTTTACGCTCAATGAAGGAAGGATCAAAACCCACAACGCTCGAGTCAACTGGATGTTGCTCCTTTTAAAAAGAAAGCAGTGGCTTGCTGCCAGATTTGTGCTTTGTCAAAGAATGTATCGGGCACCTCACACGACGGACATCAGTAGGGAGTTAGCTCTGCCTTCTACTCAGAGGTAGTTAGATGGATGACCGGCAGTAAACCCTACTGATGATTGGCAGCAACTGGGTGATAAAGGCAGCTAATCGCCTAGATCCCGCCTTTCTGCTTCAGTGTATCCTCACAAAAAAGCCAGCTCATTTCCACATTGATTTAAAGCGTTAGAAGCTAACCAGAAACCTTATTGTTTTTGTCCAACTTCAAGTAACCCTTTCTTTCCCTCTCTCCCCCATTCTAGTTCTCCGACTAGTTTCACAGTCCTCCTGATTAATTTTACTGATTGTATGCCTCCTTGTCACCTTCCCCATAGCTAACATTCACCCATTCTGCATTTCCTTATCATCTGCTTTGATCTGTCATTTTCACACCTTACCCTTCCATATGTCGAGACCCCCTCTCAGACTGACTCAGTCTGAAGAAGGGTCTCAACCCAAAACGTCACTCATTCCTATCCAGAGATGCTGCCTGTCCCGCTGAGTTACTCCAGCATTTTGTGTCTATCTTCAATGTAACCCAGCATCCGCCCTTCCTTCCGACACACGTTAGTGTTGTATTGGAGACTAATCTTTGTTGATAGCTTAGAGACCACAGTGAAACAATTCTGCAGTGGAAACAATGGTGCCTTTCTTTTATAGTTGACACTTGGAAAGATACTTTTTTTTCCTTAAACGTACAAGACAGTCTCCACTTTCTAGACTGGAGTTTGGAAATTGGATGCGTAGCTCTGGCTTGGCAAATCTGATAAGTATTAAGTAAAATTAAAGTCAGTTAATCAATTAAATGAGTAAATTGTTCAATTTGCAAAGGTCATCCATTAAAGCTGATTAATTCCCGGGATAGCGGGACTAACACATGATGGGTCAACTGGGCTTTTATTAGCTGGAATTTAGATGGATGAGAGGGGATCTTGTAGAAATATAAAATTCTTAGAGGATTGGACAGGGTAGATGCAGGAAAAATGTTCCCAATGTTGGGGGAGTCTAGAACCAGGGGTCACAGTTTAAGAATAACGGGTAGGCCATTTAGGACTGAGATGAGGAAAAATGTCTTCACCTAGAGAGTTGTGAATCTGTGGAATTCTCTGCCACAGAAGGCAGTGGAGGCCAATTCACTGGATGTTTTCAAGATAGAGTTAGATTTAGCTCTTTGGGCTAAGGGAATCAATGGATATGGGGAAAATGCCAGAACGGGGTACTGATTTTGGATGATCAACCATGATCATATTGAATGGCGGTGCTAGCTCAAAGGGCCGAATGGCCTACTACTGCTCCTATTTTCTATGTTTCTATGTTTCTATTATAAAAGTGATCAATGATTTGTTGAACAGAACTGTTTTCACTTCTCTATTCCTGCCATATGATTCCCATGGTTCCTTTCTCTAACAATATCTCGACATCCAGTGTTCCTTGGACCATTAACCTTAAAGGAACCCATTGTCCTTCAACTCAATATTTCACCTAGCCTACATTTGCTGTCCTACAGTATTA